>NW_017728927.1:5805378-5813488 GCF_001723895.1 Crocodylus porosus | reverse complement strand
CATCCTTTTTGAGTTGTGGAGCCCAAAACTGGACGCAGTACTCCAGCCGCGGTCTCACCAAGGCTGAGTACAAGGGGAGAATGACGTCCCGGGATTTGCTCGAGAAGCATCTATGGATGCACGCCAGCGTTTTGCTCGCTTTACTAGCCGCAGATCGTTCGGACTAAAATTTTCCATGCTGGACATCAGCCTCAAGCTGAATTTTTTTTTTTTTGGAAAGTTTTAGCTAAAAGCATTCAGGTCTCCCCAAAAGCAAGATCAGGGGAAAGCATGTTGGCTTGCCTGTCTTAAAAAAGAGCAAGACATAGCTATTGTATTGACAGCTCTTGTGCTTCCAGTCTTTGGCAGAGGGTTGATGATTGTCAGGGAGGTGCTTTGCCATCTGCATGGAAATCTGCCCCAATCTGGCCATATTTTAAGACCCTGGGAACTCTAATAGAGGCTTACACAAGTTTTGCAGCTGAAGTCTTCAAAGATTCAGTTTGCCTGAGCATGCTCCAGGCCCTTGCACACCAGGTAGGAATGGACGGTGTGCGCACTGTGTCTGCAGGGTGCCCGAGTGTGCTCCAGGCTGGGGTTGCAGGGTCTCAGCAGGACTTCGCGTGCAATTGCTGTTTCCAGCTGCTGGAGCCAGCGGTGCCAGAGCTGGAAGATCTGGTGTGTGGGGGCCCTCACCCTCCTGCTGGTCCCCAGGGGAGGGAGGAAACCGTCTGAATGTAAAGCAGAGAGGTGCGAAAGGGGGCCAGGAACGAGAGGAAGAGAGGCAGGAGCTGGGAGCATGGGGCAAAAAGGGGCTAGGAGCAGAAGCTGGGGGCTGGCAGGGGCCGGGGCACGTCTGATGTGGGCAGAAAGTGAGAGGGGAACAGGAACAAGATTGATCAAGCCCCATGTGTGCCTCTGACCTGTAGCCCAGCTGCAGCTGCACAGACAACAGGTCAACCTGCTACAAGAATGCACTGGGTTGACCTGGTGCCTGCTGGGCATCTGGAAAACTTTTTGCCCGGGCTGCAGGTGAAGGCACATGGTGGCCCTGGTGCTTGTCGGGCATTTAGAAAACTTTTTGTCCAGACTAGAGGTGAACCCGTCATAGAAATGCATGGGGTTGACCTGTAGCCCAGCTGTGCCTGCCCAGACAACGGGTGAACCTGCAGTGGGGTCTCATGGGGTTGACCGGTAGCCTGGCTGCAGCTCCCCAACAGCCGGGCAGCCTGTCCCAGGAACCAGACCGAGGAAGGGCAACGGGTCCAAAGGGCAGAGGTCATGAGCAGGGCCCGGACCTGCTCACGATTTGCTTTTCTCCTTGTTGTTCGCTAGTTGGCTCCGAGCCTCTCGGTTTTGGCACATTGTTCGTTCCACGCAGGGTTTGTAGGGTGATTAATTTTCTCAAGGGCTTTTCCATATTGTTCTCTTCATCGCCTCCAAGCCATTCACAAACATTAATGCCTAATCTTCACAGCCCTCCTGAAAAGAGAGGGAGGATTTCTATTCCCATTTTACAGATGGGAAATGGAGAGCCTGTCTTGCCAAGGCCTTGATGTTCTTTATAGGCTGGGGAAAATACTTCTCGACTGCATATTTGTCAGTAGAAATAATCTATATTCAGCAACAAGGAAATGGTTCATAAACTTTGCCCCGGTTCTACTGATGTTTCTTTGTCGTGTAAAAACAACGGAAAAAGTCAAAGTGTTTCATTTGAGCATTTTCCAAGGATTCCAGCAACTTCCCAACACTTCTTTTTTCAATGCTGAACAGCGTCATGTCTCAACATTTCCTTCAATTTTATTTTGAAAAATATTTCCCCAAAGTAAGTGTTTGAACCTGAATTGTATTTTAAGGCAGACTTGAAACAAAGGAGGATCCTAGAAATCCCGCGGAGGGGGGGACCTCGCCGGGTTTCTCCGCCAGGATCGCTCCGACCGAGCCCGCCGGCTGCCGAGGCTTGCCGGGGCAGAGCTGCTCCGGTGCTGCGCCACCCCCAGAGCCAGCAAACGCTCCTCGTTTCCAGCCTCCATTTCCTCTGCTGCCCTTTCAGCCCATCGTCCCTCGTCCTGCCCCTTACAGCCGTGGGGAAAAGCCCATCTCCGTTCACTCTCTTTTTCAGGTTTTTGACAAACAAAGCAACAGGACGATTTGGTTCTGGATTAGCACAAAAAACATTTCCAGTTTCCAGATGTGCTGGGAACTGAAACGTTATTTGTGCAACTCCATTTCCAAGGCCAGGGCCAAATTCCCATCGACTTCACCTGCCAGTGCTCAGCGTGTTTACGAGTCTCAGGGACGAGATGAGGACCAAGCAGTGCACGGCACTTTTGAAACTGCCGATTTAAATGCATTGCCCAGAATCCCAGCAAAACCCTGGGGTGGGGCCGGGGTCCCCAGGGAGCAGCTTGAACCATGAGACCTCGGCATCCCACCGTCTTCTTTCCCATTCTTCTTCCCATTTCTCCAGCGAGCAGAGCTGAATCCTCCTCCTGAATCCGCCTACTTCGCCGTACCGCCCAGTTTCACCTCCAGAGCCTGGTCTGGCCTGCGTCCTCTGGAGGGACTAGCACGCCATCACGTCATCAAGGCCTGGTTCATAGTGCACGCGCCCCGGTTGTGCAGGCAAACTTCAGTCTGGCATTTCCTGGCTTTTTGATTTTGCTGCAGGGACGTTCTGTAACGTGCAGGTTTTAGGGCAAGAAATAATAGCGTGCTTCCTCTCGGTTATAAATGACGCCGTCCTCTGCATCCCAAGCCGAAGGATGCCCGCTGGAGGTTACCGCTTGTGCCACTGAAAGCCAAAGACAGGCTGGAAAGGGGCATGGCTCGGCGGGGGGCAGCTCCTAGGCCGGCAAACAGGGACTCAAAGTGTTAAAGTGTTGTGAGTAATAGGAGCGCCAGGAACGAGCTGGGGCTGCTCCGGGGGAACGTGTGTGCAGATAGAAGGAGCCAAGCTGAGCAAATAAATTATTTGCTAGGGCTAAAATTCGTCTGCCGTGTGCTGGCGCTCTGCCCAGGGCACATCGTGCCCCGCCAGGAGCTCACCACCTCCGCTGAGCATCCAGCAGTGGGGGCACAACTGTGAGCCCTGGGGTCTGACTTTGCCGGTGCTGTATAGCGGTCGTCCGTCTCCGCTCGACGGACAGAGGGGACTTTAGAACAACATTGCTGGGATGGTATTCATTTATAAGGATGAACTCAATCAGCAGAGCTCATTAGTTTCTAACGCATCCCTCGTTCGTGCCGGCTCTGCGCTCCTTTCTCCGCCGTAGGAGCCTCGATTACTTGTAAAAATCAAAATCGATGTTTATTCACTGTTGGGAATGAGACCGGGAGCGGCGTCCTTAGGGAGGATGATTAGCGAGCTCCTCCTGGGCCCCCTCCGAGGCTGCTGAGCCGGTGGGGATCTCCTGGCGGGTCCTGGGTCGTCCCACGTACCCGCCGCGCGCCAAGGTATCATCCCAGCCTGAGCTCCGTGCCCCGACTTTGTTCGCTGGAGGCCCACTGGGTCTCGGCTGGGGTAATTGTGTTCTCCTCATCCTTCTGGTTGACTTTACAGTGTAGCAAAAAATGAATTGGGAGGGGAAAACAAACAGGGACGTCACAAGCTCTGTGGTTTGGCCCCGTCCTCCAGCCATGGGTTTCCTTTTTGGTGGCAGGGCTCTTGGCTCGAGGTCATTGCGGGCTGTTGAGCTGTGGGTTCGTATTAGCGCTTCTCAGGCACTTGCACGTCCTGGGGTCCGGACTTGGTCTCTTGTCGCAGAGCCGACCTCCTCCTGACGTTGAAGTTGGGGGATTGCCTCTGCGATGAATTGGCTCGCAGCCGCTGTGCGGTCCCTCCCCGCCGGCGATGCGGGGAAGGGCTGTTCCACCCCACATCCCGGCACCCAGCAGGTCTGGTCTTCGTGGTGCTTTTCTCTCTGGTGCATTAGCTGCAGACCTTTCCTAGCGGCTGGGGAAGGCCTCAGATGGGCGCAGGGGTGGATGCACAGGGCATCTGTTGCTGCTGTGGGGATGAATCCACTGCTCCAAGCTCTTGCAATTTCTGAGCACACTAAATAACAGGCTGTGCCCAGCTTCTACCCGTCTCCAAGAGCAAAACCCTTCCCTGACAAACTCAAGAGATGCCAAAGGTTTGGGGGTTAGGGACACGGTCAGGGACCTGTTCTAAAAAAACGACATCAATTCATTACCCAACTCCTTTTGTAATAAAAGAAACCGAGCTAAAGCCACGAGCAGGAGTGCCGAAAATTACCCATCAGCTTCAAACTCTTTTTTGCTTCTTTTATTATTCAGAATTGTTTTTGCTTTTCTAAACTACCTTGTGTAGGTTGTAATAATCCCACAGACTCCAGAACGGGAGGTGATGATTCACTGTCAAAATGTAGATTTCTTTTTTTTCTCTCTCTCTCTCTTTTTTTTTCCTTTTTAGAAAGGCAAAGGGAGTAAAGTTTCTCTGTCACATTTCAGGTGCTGGTGCTGGCACCTTGGAATAGGGAAATGGCCAAATCCTGGGTCTCGCCCAGCCCGAGCTCCCACCTCCTGCCACGGCTGATGTCGAACGTGGGGCTTTGTCATCTCAACTCTGCCTGAACCTGCAGAGGGAATTCGGTGGGATGTGGAGCGGAACTGAGTTGCAAAGGGTGCTACTTTCCCTCCACCCTCTCCATTCCCCAGTGCTCCCGACTGAGGGTTGTGCCGCCAGGGACATGGGCTGTCTGCGTGTGGCATGTGGCAGATAGGGCAGGGAGCAGAAAGCAGAGCAGAAGAGGAGGCAGGGAGCCCGCGGCAGAGAGCAGGAAGCAGAGCAGCGGATCAGGCGGGGAGCGGGGAGCGGAGCAGCAGAGGGGGCAGGAAGCACAAGATAGGGAACAGAAGGCAGAGCAGGGGGGAGCACAGGTTAGGGAGCAGGAAGCAGAGCAGTGGGTCAGGAGGGGAACACAGGGCAGGGAGCAGAAGAAAGCAGAAAGCAGAGCAGCAGAGCGGGGAGGGTTGCTCAAAGAGCATTGCCTTCTTTTTTCCTGCAGCCGGTGATGAGGCTCGAGACGCTTCCTCGGCCCCGCCGGCACAGCAGCCGCGCCGGAGAGAAGCCCGGGGCCGGTGGAGAGCGGCGCCTTGCTTGTCCCCCTCTTGCGTGCGAGCTCCTGGCGTGGAGCGTTGCCCGCGCGCCTGCCCGGGTGTCTTGACCCCCTCGCCATGGGGGTTGGAAGTGAGCAAACCCCGCGAAAGGGCAGAGCAGGCGTGGCCGTGCGTCACGGCACGGGCTGGGTCCGTTTCTCTGAACAACCGTGGCAACGACGTGGCGTATCCGGGACCCAGAGCGAAGCCGTGCCCTGCCCGGGGTCCCACTCCAGCACCTGCTGTCGGGCCGCCCTCCCCGGTCCGTTTTGCAGACCCCGGGGCTAAATGGCGCAGGCGGGTATCGTTCGGTGGCAGAAGCACGAGCCTGCCGCTCTCTCCTCCCACAAACCTTCCCCCTTCCCTGTGCCTCAGTTTCCCCATCTGTGCAACGAGGGTCACGGTCTGTGAAATGCTGTGGGGGCTGTTGTCGGACTGGATCTTTCCCACTGTCTTTTGCTAATCGTTTTATTTTTTTAAAGCAAAAACTCCTTGGGAAACGTGTGCGTAGGTGATGCCTCCTCAGACACGAACCTTCGTCACCGCGCACGGGCTGGCGCATGGGAGCGAGCGAGGGAGCAGCAGGGGTAAGGAGCCAGGTGCTGTCGCGGCTCTTCTGGTGCAAATCTGGAGAGAAGCCACAGAAATGCTGGGAGAGGGGCCGTCCCCGAGGCCCGTGGGGCCGGCAGCGCTGCAGCCTCGCGTCCTCTTGCCGGCCTCGTCCGCGCTCGCGGCTCGTATCGCCTCCGAAACGGCGGCTTCGGCACGTGGGAGGCGAGCAAGATGCTCAGCTGTTGAGCTGAGGGATGGAACAGGTGGCCGCGCTGCTGCCTCGTTTAGGCCGTGCCGTAGGAGGGTAATGTCTACAATCAGAGTCAGGGGAGAGCAGGAAATCTGCCTCGTCCGCCTGCAGAGCGGCGCGTGCGGCGCCTTCCCGGTGATTCTCATCTCCGCGCAATTCACGTCCGCGGCTCTGATCCTGTCCCCCCGAACCCGGTTAAATCCGAGAGCGGATGGAAGGGCTGCAGGAGACGAGGGCTGAGCCCCGCTGCAGCCAGGCTGGGCACCAGCCCCGCGCGGTCCTGCCCCTGCGCTCGGGGTCAGACCGATGCCCTCTTTGGGCTCAGGAAGGCCAGATGGGTACAAACGCGCTGCTTGTTTCTTCGGTGCGCGGTACTGCCTGGTATCAAAGCAGGAGCAACAAGACGCATTTATCGCCGTTGCCCAAAAGGACTTATCCAAAGTGGTCCCGAGACCCCACAGATGCATAAATCTGAGAACGGGAAAGGCGTATTACTCCTCATCTTCCCTGCAGGTTTTAAGGCCTCCAAGGGCAATAGAGGCTGACTCCTGTAACCAAGAGGAATCGGGCACCGGGGAACTTGGGGGGTGCAAACAAGCCATTTAACCCCCCCAACTCTTCCAGCGCAACTTAAGACATTGTTTGTCATTTCAGACCACTGAAAAAACCCAACCCTCCCGTGGAATTGGGGTGACGAGAAATCCTGCCCCCGATCCCAGCCGCGAGCCGGCAGCCTCTCCCCATCCTGGCCTGGCCACGAGCGAGCAGGAAGAGACGCCGGACGTTGCAGCCTTCAGAGCAAGACATCGCTGTCTGGGCTGACGCCGGGCAGGATGGAGATTTTGATCTCCTTTGGGGCAGGTGCTGGCAAACCTGGTCTGGGGTTTGTGCATCACGAGCGCTGCCAACCTCTGGTGCCTGAGGTGCCGCAGCGTGGCCCTCGCAAAGCACAAAATCCGGTTCAAAATCACAGCGTTTTACAGGAACGGCTGCGGAGGCCCTGCTCTCCCGGCCGTGTCGCTGTGCAGGTCCCGCCAGGATCGTGTCCCCGGGGGCCCCCAGCAAAGGTGCAGCGGCTGGTGGGCAGACGAAGAGCCGGGCAGGCCCTGTTCCCCGGCTGGGAGCGCGCGCTCAGCCTGCAGATCACGTCAGCTCAGGATCTCCATCAGACTTGCAATGACTTCCCTTCTCTCCTGGCTCCCTGGTTCTCTTTTAAGCCTCCCTTTCTTCTCTCTGAGCATCCCAGGGACCCTAAAGGGGATTTGAGTTTCGTGACGGTGCTGCTGCCGCTTTACTGGAGGCAGGAGGTTGTCTTAGGCTGACGAGCGGAGCGTGCCAGGCACTCTTAAGCTCCCTCTTACTGGAGATAGTGGATGCTTTAATATTTATGACAGCAGAGGAGAGAAAAGGCGCTTTTCCCCTTTTGATTTCAAACGGGGACTTCACACCCCAGCAGGAGGGGCCCTGGGGTGGGGGGGAAGGACACTGGCTGGGGCTGTGGCCACACGTTCCCCAAGGCTTGGCAGGCTGGGGTTTGGCCAGGTGGGTAAGTCCCTGGAGCGCTCAGGACGCCCGAGAGGTGAAACGGGTGGCCCCATCCTTGCAGCAGGGCTGGCAGGCGAGTGGGAAAGGCCCGCTCCCCCGCGGGTGCTGCGCGCCGGGAGCCGCGAAGGCTTTCTCCCGAGAGCCCGCCGGAGCCGGCACAGAGGCCGGCGCGCCGTGTGGCAGGCCGGCAGAAGGCCCCGCGTGAAGCCGGCTCTCCGCACGGGCTGCCCGAGGCGAGGCAAGCTGGCTCCCGCGGGGGCGGCCCGGCCCGGCGACCGGCGGAGGAGAGCCGGCGCAGGCAGCGCCTGCGGGAGCTGCTGGAGGCAGCTGGCCCGCCGGGCCCGGCACTTGGCTCCGGCAGCGGCAGGGATCCCGGCTCGGCACGGGGGGCCCTCGGCGGTCTGGGGGCCGGGGGCTCTGCCTCTGAGCCAGGCGGCGTTGCGGCGTTGGTTTAAAAGCTGGGGATTTTTACCTTTTTTTTCCTCCCTGGGTGCCACGTGACTTAATGGTTGCCACGGCAACTGTCTTGGGTTAATGAAGAGAGTGGAGGAAAATATCCTAGCTAAATGTCAGCGCATAAAACAGCTCGTGCGCGGCCTGGGGCCGGGGGCGATGCCCTCTGCCCGGGCACCTCGCGCCCGGCGCGGCTCGGCGGCGCCCTCC
>NW_017728927.1:5790341-5805278 GCF_001723895.1 Crocodylus porosus | reverse complement strand
CCTCGCCCGCGGGGACCTGCTGCCGCCGGGCGTCCTCCGGGAGCTGCTGGGGAGTCGGCGCCCCGCGCGCGCTGCAGCGCCGACGACCGCCTGCACCACGTGTGGCCCAAGCGTGCCGCGCGTGTGTGGCGTGTGGTACAGGCAGTGAGGCTGGGGGGCTCAGGAGTCGCATCCAGTCCAAGCAGGACCAGCCCCAGGTACACCCTCCCAGCCGGGGCTTTGTCTACCTGGGGCCTCAACACCCCCAAGCATGAAGAGTGCACCTGTCCCAGCGCTTCACCACCCTCCTGGTGAGAAAGTTTTTCCTAATACCCAGCCTCAGCTGCCCTTGCTGCAGCCCGAGCCCATTGCTCCTTGTCCTGCCGTCTGCCCCCACTGAGACCAGCCCAGCTCCATCCTCTTTGCAGCCCCCGGCAGGGCGCTGACGGCTGCTATTCAATCCCCCTCGGTCTCCTCTTCTCCAGCCCGGGTCCCTCGGCCTCTCCTCACCAGTCCTGGCCCCCAGCCCCCAGCCATTTTCATTGCCCTGGGCTGGACTCTCTCCCACGTGTCCACCTCCTTTCTGCAGCGGGGGCCCACAGCTGGACGCAGGACTCCAGATGTGGCCTCGTCACCGCTGCACAGGAGGGCGTTAGCCAGTCCTCCTCCTGTCCCCCCGCCGTGCTCTTCAGCTACTGTAGCTTAGCACGGCCTGTCTCGGGGAGGCCTGTCCTGCCCCGCTGCCCAGCGTGGCGATGTGGCTGCCACCTCCACCACCTCCCACGCCGTCAGGGTGCGACGAGCAGCACTGCCGAGAACTTCTGAAGAGATCCAGCCGGGGAAATTAGTATTCTTGTTTGCTCACCATCCTGATAGACCAGCTCCGGCTCTGAACTCCTCTCCCACATGGTATCAAGGCAAAGTTTTCTGTCTGTAATCAGATAATGAATGCTGGCCCCGCGCCCCTGCCCAGGAGCTTATTTCAGAGGGAGATGTGGCGCCCTGCGAGTGAGTCAGTGCGCGGAGAAGATCTTGTAAAGTCCCACACGCTGTGCACAGCATCCTTCGCTAACAGGAGCCGTGCAGCCATTAGGAGGCACAGAGGGCAAATCTATATTGGCTGGAACAGCTTGCAGGCTTGCTCTAGCTTGGAAACGCGAGGGAAGGCGAACGGGCTGAACGGGCGGCCCCGGGAAAGTTACCAATGGATGCTGAAGTGCAGCAGCGGTAGTGTTTAGCAACATTTAATGCATCTGCTTCGTTTCTTAATCAGCGCTGAGGAATCTGGCACTCTTAGTAAGAGCCACATATGGACCACCAACTGGCGAGGAGCCCTCCCTGTCTGCATATGGCCCGCAGGGATGGTGCTTCTGTGGGTGGATGTGTGTGGGGTGGAGGAGCGCGTGCCGTGGGTCTCGGCGTATCTGTGGAGGACCGTATGCTGTGTGCGTGCACCCCTAACGGGGCGGTCTGTGCATGCACGCTGAGGCAGGGTGTGCGACAGTGCGGGCACGCTGCGTGTCGTCGTGCTGATTCAGGGTGCACGCACGTTTTGTGCGTGCCAGGTCGTCCTGTGGGGTGCTCGGCGGCTACGTATCCTGGCTCACCGCGTGCGTGTGTGCTGGGTCACTGCATAGGAGGGGTGTGTGATGTGCTGGATGAATTGCATTGACCCCAGAGCAGAAGCCTGTATGTGCTGGACACGCTGGCGTGATCCCAGACCTTTGGACGCGGGCCCTGTGGCTCAGCTGGGGTTGGCGCGGTATTCGGTTCGTTCCCGGAGCGGCCTTCTGCTGCAGGCTCCCTCGGGCAGCGCTGGCGCTGGGACTCCCTGCCTGGCTGACCTCGGCGTGGGCTGCGCCCGAGCGGTTAGGCTGGCACGCGCGTTCCCAGGGCAAAGCGTGCAGGTGCACGTGCAGCTCTGGCAAATGCGTGGGGGCACCTGTGCGGGGGACAGCGAGCACGCAAGGGGAGTGCGTCTCTCCGGCAGAGTTGCTTTACAGTTGGAGCCGTTGCCTGGTCCTGTGTCAGCCGGGTTGCACGCCTGAGGGGCAGCTCAGCCAGGGGGTATGCTCAGCTAGATACCCTCCTCGAATCCCCAGCCCGGGTCGGCAGATGCAGCGTGGCGCAGCCTGTGGCCTACGGGCAAGTGTCCCTTCCCTCAGCTCCCTGCTCAGGGGCCTGGTGCCCCCGAAAGGGGTGTTTTTGCAGGGCTGTTTCCCCCTCCCCTGGCACCCTCCAGCTATGTGGCTGCTGGGTGGTAGGTCCCCAGGCATCTTCTGAATGGACCCGGCGCCTGGCATCTCCGCGGGGCTCGGTCTCCCTTTCCGCGCCACGTGGCCTGGAAGCCACGCAGAGCCCGAGCGCTGCCACGCTCCCATTTCTCATCCATGATCTTTCTTGGGGGCAGACGTGATGGGCGCGTGGCAGGCGGCCGAGCCTCCCCGCCAGATCCCCAGTCTCCTGCAGCTGAGCCACGGCAGGAGCTGATCTCCCTTGACAGCGGCTGGGACAAACGATGACGGAGGGCGGTGGCATTGCGAGCCGAGGGAGAAGGGAAGCACCCGCTTTGGGAGCGGGAAGCGTGCGGGGTGCTGCATCCTCGGTGCCACTTGGGCTGGGAGCAGGAGGCCGCGGTTTTCAAGAGGCCGATCAGTCCCACGCACCAGTTTGTTTCTCTGCTTGCATCTGCTTTGGGCCTTAGCTGTTCCCAGCCTTGCTGCCTGTCTGTCTGATCGTGTCCCGATCCTTTCCATCTGTGCAAGCCTTTTCCTTCCACGCCGCCGGCCAGTGCCTCTTTGGTCGTGCCGTAGCATTTGGGCCCCAAATACCCCCTTGCACCCTCTCCAGCACGGCCCCGCGGTGTTTGCAGGGGGCAGAGGACGATGGGCTGTGTGGCTTGGGGGGGTGGCGATGGCGCTGGCAGCAGGGGTCTTTGGGGGGAGCCCTTCATTTTGCTGCAGGTCTCCAGCAGCGAGGCAGGAAGGTGCTGCGGGGTGTGACTCCGTCTCCTGCCCCAGTGCTTTGGGCACCCGGTTTCTCTCTTCCTGAGCCTTAAATTTTCAGTGCACCAGAGCAAGCAGCACAAAGCCTTGCTGATTCCAGGGCATCATTTCCTGGGGAAATCAGGCTGGATCCGTGCAATTCATTTGTGCATCCTCATGTCTTTCGGGTGCGTGGGGAACCAGGCTTCCAGCCCCACCGGAGCCGGGCCTCTCCAAGCTCCGTACTGCCCCTGGCTCCGGCTGAAGCTGACAGCATTGGAGATGCTGCGAGAGCTTTCTCCCTTCTGGTGTTACCCAGACTGTGGGAGCCCAGAGGCTGCTTCTCCGCCTTCTAGGTCTTGATATAGCCCTCACCTGATTTCCTGCAGGGCTCTGATCCCTTCTTGGGGTCTCCGGGCACTGGCCTGATGGAACCAGTAGTGCCAAGGTGCATGGGCTAAGCAAGAAGAGATGGGCATGTTCAGTGAGCTTCCTCCAGCCACGGGCCAGGCTCACGCAAAGGTGATGCAGGCCCACCCGATCCTGGGTTTTCACACACCCTTAGTGATTCAGACTTGCAGGGTATCTTCCTTAGTGCCTTCCTCCTCCTCCTCCTCCTCCTGTTGGCTTTCTGGTCAGTTCATCCCTGGGCCATGGAGCAGGCAGCTTTCTGGCACTGGACAGCTTTGCACCATGCAGATACCTGGAAGCCAGCCACAGATGCAGACGTGAAGTGTGCACCCATCAAATGCTCAGATGACCCAGAAGCGGGAGGGGTGGCAAACACGGTGGAAAATAAGATTGGCTAAGATTGAACTTCAAAGCATTCTTGATAAATTGGAGAAGTGAGCGACGTGCAACCAAATGAAATGGAGCAAAGGCAAAGGCGAAGGCGAAGACGTTGAAGGTAGCAAGGCCTCAGGTGATGCGTACCCAGTTCTGGACGCAGGGACGCTCGAGAGGCTTGAACGGTGAGCAGCAGAGATGAGAGAGGGACCGGGCTGCAGCTCTGCAAGGCGAGGTTGAACTTGCCGTGTTGAGTGTGGTGAAAAGGAGATTAAGGGGAGGACATGATAGCAGACTTCACCTGTTTGAAAGGCTGCGGTAAAGGAGACGGGGAAACATTGTTCTCCCTGGCCACCGAGGGCAGGCTGAGAAGCCGTGGATTTAAGCTGTGGCAAAGCAGATTTAAATTAAGTCTCAGGAAAAAAAACCATCCTCCCTGTCAGAGCAGTGGGACAAAGGAGGAAGCTGCCTGGGAAAGCTGCGGGATCCCCTTCCCTGGTGGCTTTCGAGCAGAGGCTGGGCGGGCGTCTGCCTGGGGGGCTTATTAACAGCAAATCCTGCCTGTGTGCAGGGGGGGCACTAGGCTGTGAGGTCCTCTCCGCCCTCCGATTCTGGCTCAAAGCCGCCTCCAAGCGCCTGTGGGAAGGGCCAGTTCTGAGCTGGCTGCAAATCACTGGAAGGAAGTGACCTGTTAAAGTTGGTCTCAGCTAGGAGATAACACTCAGCTTTGCAGTGCCACGAGGGCACTTTCTACGTGCTAAACTGCTTGACCGTGCGCGTGCTTGCATTGTAGCTGCACGTAGTCAGTGCTGAGTTGAACGGGTGACACCCCTCGAAATGCAGGGTGTCCTCAGAAGCCGGAGCAGGGAGAGCCTGGAGTCGTCCGAGATGCGCAGAGCCCTAGGTGTCTGCTGGGCATGGAGGTTGGCTAAGTATCACTCCAGCGGGTTGGCTACGTATCTTGTGCAAACAGTCACGCAGTTGCAGTGCAAGAAAGGGCAAAAAACGTGGTGTGTACAAATGCCCAGGGATGATCTAGGTGTAGTGATGCCCGTGTTGTACTCTGGGTATTTCTCTGGCTTCTGGGCTTTGCTGGTTGCCACATGGAGTTGGGAAGGATTTTTCCCCCTCCTGCTGTTTCAGGGTTTTTGCTTCTTTTTTTTTTAAGCCGTTCTCAGAGGCGCTGGGTGCTGGCTGCAGCCTAGGCCAGAGATGGGGACTGGGTTGTGGCAGTGCTCCTGCTGGGGCTCAGACCCAGAGGTCCTGGCTAGTGGGTCTTTCTCCTCCACTTAGGGTGAGACTGCCACTGCATTGTGGGCAGGAAGGGATTTCACCCCCTGGTCAGATTGATATGGACTAGGGGAGGAGGGTTTGCTTTCCTCTGTAGCGGGGGGCCTGGCCTTCTATCTGGGGTCTCTTGAGTGCGTGTTAACAACCTTTGCAGCCCCAGGATGTTGGTTTAACTGTGGCAGGGTTGGGCGTGAAGCCTGGTGCCGTGTCAGGGTTGACTGGGCAGTGCTGCTAAGAGGCTGGACAGTAGATGTGTACAGGGTGGTTTGGACGGGGCTGATCCTGCCTCGGGCAGGGCTTGGACCAGATGTGGCCTCCGGAAGTCCTTCCAGCCCCACTCCTCCGTGGTTCTGTGAATTGCAGGAGTTTGAAATCTGTTTTCGTTCAGGTCTGGGATGAAAGGGGAGCAATTTCAGGCTTCTCCATGAAGATCATGGAGCTGCTGAGCCGGGAGTCTCTGTGGCATCCACCAGAAAGGCTTGCAAAGAGCTGGCCAGATGAATCATCACGGAAACGTTGTTATTTGGATACAGCAGCAAACTGGCCTTTTTTTTTTTTTTCAGAAGAAGGGCATCTTGATCTTCCTGGCCCGGCCTAGGCAGAGCCCCGATGGGTGATGCTGACGGCCTCTCCGTTTCCATCCGTGTGGCTGAGACCAGCCTCTGTCCCACAAGAGCAGCTTTTCTTGTGGTTTCCTGGCTTGGTCTCTCTCCAGCTCCCTTTCAGGTTACCAGTCGTTGTCTCGTGGACGCTGATGGGGACGGGACAGGGCACGGAGCCTGGGAGAAACAGTTTTGCAGCAAAGGTTTGGCCAGAGCTTCTCCCGCGCTCAGGCTGCTTGTTGGCATCGCTGACTGCGCAGCCCTTTTGTAGACCGGCAGCGAGATCCAAATTGCTGCTTTTGCAGATAAGTCGCGGGGGTAGCCAGGCCGCGTAGGGGAAGAGGTGCTGCGGTCTGCAAGCACTGCTGGGCCTGGGCACAAGCAGCAGCGGTGAGCGCGGCGGCTTTGTTCCCTGACCCAGCAGGGCATGCCAGGCACCGAGTGCGCGTGGAGGTAACGCCAGCGGGCCTGGCCCTGGGGCAAGGCTGAGCCTGGGGACACCGTCCCAAGCGGCGAGGTAGCTTGCAGGACATGCCGTTCCACAGCGAGGACTTGGGATTAAAGAGCTGGGGGGATTTGATCTCTAGGCGCATTGATTTCCCCATCAACAAGCAGCACCATTGTGTACCGTGTACAAGCGCCCCAAATGATGGTCTGCCTGGGGGGGGCTGACAGGCAGCCAGCACCTGGCCTGCTTCACGTGAGCTGAGCTGGGGAGAACAAATGCTCCTTCCTGCCCTGCACTGAGTCCGTGCTGTGACACCGCGGCGCGCGTGGGCAGCCTTCGCACGTGCACGTCCGTGTCTCACTGCCAGCAGAAGCAAAACTCACCTGAATCCAAGTCCCAGACAGCACGTAAGCGCTGAGCAACAACCAGACTGCCACAGGCAGAGCAACTGCTGCTGAGTGCCGGAGAGGCAGCTCCTGCCCCGTGAGAGCTGTCATTCGGGTCAGTGGAGGCCCCTGGGGCATCCAGGGTGGTGGCGGGGCCTCGGGTGTGCCAAAGGTAGAGCAGCGGTTTGCATGTATCGCAGCTCCCATCTGAAGTGGTCCCATCGCTTCACCCAGCTGGAAGTAGTAGCACGAGACCACCCGGGACGCAGGGGAAGGGTGGGCAGGGGTGAGCAGTGCCCACGTCTGGATGCAGAGGGGGCCGTCACTCACCCGCGCTGACGTTGTCTGGGACACGGTCATTAAAACACCCCTTCTGCTCTGCTTCGCGGACAGGGAAAAAGGAGCAAATGTAAACCCACGTGAGGTCCCGATCCGCTTGGGTTTCCAGCTGCCGTGTCGCAGATGCTCGCTGACCGTGAGCAGCAAACAGCCCTGTGCTCGCCAGGGGAGTCGACGTGTCCTTTCAGAAAGCGAAAGTCCTGAACGTTCAGCTCCGGCGGTCCCAGGAGCCCACAGCTGCACCATGGGACGAGAGGGCGAGGAAAACAGGGAGCTGCGCGATTGCACGTTGCTCCATCATCTCCCCACCCGCGTCCTGGTGCACGCTGCATTTTGCATGGCCCCCAAATGACAGGGTGGCCGTGCGAAAGCCAAAGACAGAAGAGCGGGAGTGGGTCAGCCCCTTGGCTGGGGGACGAGAGGCTTCCCGGCTTCCATCCTTGGGCGCCGGCCAGCTGGACGAGCGCCCCTGGGACCCGGCATCCCTGGAGGCCTCGTCTGTGCGTCGGTGCCCAGACGCCCCTTCCAGCCCAGCGCCCGGCTGAGCTCACCCCCAGGGTCATTTCATTTCTGCCTCTTTACAGTCTCTGCTCTCTCCTACGCCTGATGAAGGGTGAGTGTGCCCGAAAGCTTTCAAATACATAGCATCACCTGTTTGCAAGTATCTGGTTGGTCTAATAAAAGATATCACCTCTTCCATGAGTTTTGATTCCTGGAGGTGCCAGTGCTAGGTGCTGCTGTGGGGTAGGAGGGGGCGAGCGAATGGGAGTCTGGAGGCTTCGGAGAGCTTCCCGGCGCCGCAAGCGCTGTTGTTGTAGGTGGCTCGTCCCGCTTGCACCCTTCAGCCTCCTGCTGTTGAGGAGCCTCGTGATTGCCCACAAGAAAGGGGTTGGAGCGAGAGCAAATCCTGCACCGGTGGGTTGTTATTAAGCCATTAAGTAGCCCTTGCTCTGGGGCCTGGCCGGCAGACGCATAAGCCTCGTGCGTTGGAGAGGTCAGCTGGTCACCGAGCTGTATTTGCTGGGAAGTGGAAGCTTAATCAGGAGCTCTCGTGGGGGGCGGCTCCGCTTCGGCCTCCCGGAGTTGCAGCTGAGTGGAAATCTCTGTGCATCTGCCTCATTTCGGGGCCTCGGGGGGGATAGCGGAGGCCTGTGGAGAAGGATCTCTGTGCTGGATCCCCGGGGGACTCCAGTGCACGTGAGATCCCAGTAGGGGCCAGCCAGTGTGGCCGCGTGGCCTGTCCCAGCGGCGCGTGCTAGGGCACGGACACGCGAGCTGTCGGGGGGTACGGCGCGGTGGAGCTTTCCCGGCTCTCAGCCGCTCCGTGCCGACTGCCCGTGGCCTTTCCCCGTGGGACGTGGGAGCTACACCATGGTAATTTAACCCTCTTTCATCGCTGTTTCACTTCCGTTGCAGCAGCATGGGAGCAGGCGCACGGGCAGATACGGCAGAGCCGCTGACGTCCAGCGCAGCCCTGCTGCCCACGTAGCCGCCCCGACCGTGCGAGCTCGACTGCTGCCCTTCCCTCTGCCTGCGCCCAGAGCAGGCGTCAAAGCGCCCGGGGAGACCTTGGCGACGTCCCTGACGCGTGCCGGGGGCTTGTGTTTCCGCAGGGACTTTCCGCGGGATGTGCAAGAAGATCGACCACTTCCCCGAAGACGCGGACTACGAGCAGGACACGGCCGAGTACCTCCTCCGTAAGTCTGCCCTTGCTCTCCGCATCCTTGGCCCCTAATGCTGGGGCTGGGGGGTGCCCACTGCTGCCGGGCTCTGGTGGGAGAAGGCACGAGACGTTTCGTGCCGGAAATGGGGCAGCAGCATCCCCCAGGACGCCACTGTTTCCTCTCGCCGCGGCCGCCTGCATCCGCTCCTGCCTCTGCTTCCAGGGGGCCGGGGAGCAAAGGGCTGTGTGAGCTGAGCCCGGTGATATCAGAGCAGAGGCTCTGCGTCTCCTTGTCCCCTTTCAGATCCCCCCAGGCCCGTGAGACGTTGCTCCTAGCAGGCAAGCAGGTCCTCGCGGGGCCGGGTGGCTCTTAGTGCTGGGGATATTCTGTATTCCCTGGGACGGGGTGAAAATAGACCTGGAAAGAAGCAGGGCTCTTCAGCCTGCCTCCGCACCTGGGCTGGAAATCTGGGAGGCCGAGCTGCATGCTTTCACCCCCTGCTCAGACACACGAGCCAGCCGGCACAGCGCCGCACACGTGCGAGTGGACACGTGCTTTGCAGACACGAATGCAAAACACAGGCGCGCGCACAGACGCAGCTCTGCACAGCCCTTCCCTCCGCCTCGGGGGAGGACGAGGGGGAGCTGTGGGAGGCTGAGCTGGAAATAGCCCCTGCAGCATCTGCCTGCGCTGGTGGAGAGGGCGGAGGAAGGAGGTTTCCTCCAGCCTCTTGCTGACTCCCCAGGCTCCCCATCCCTATCACCGGCGGGGTGAGACCCACTCGGGGTGAAATCCAGCCCCGGGGCGCAGGACGGTGCCCAGCGTCGGCCGTGTGCGGTACAGAGGTCGGGACCTCTCCTGACGGACGCGGTTGCTTTGTCCTGTCCGTCTTTCCCCGGCCCGCCTGGCAGAGCCGGGAGCTCTTTCCTGCTGCCCGCGGGCCCTGGTGTTTAACAGAACGGGTTGATAATTTTAGCAGATGAGCTTTTAACTTCTCCCTTTTTTTCTCCCTCGCGTTTAAAATAAAAAGCACCTGCGTAAAACTCCCCCAGAATAGCATTTTAATGGGGCTGAGCTGAAGCCCTCGGCTTTTAATAGCAGCCCTGATGGGAAGGAGAGCACCCCAAAGCTAATGCGGCGGATTAAGTGCCCGGGCGCGCCTCGGCAGCAGCTGGCAGCGAGTGACCTTTTGCCGCCTGGACCGTTGTGAGTCCAACTGGGACAGGCGGCGACGCCGTTCTGCGCGCACCGGGCTCCCCGCCTGTCCCCGGGGCGGGCTGGCCGAGGGGGCTCGGCTGCGGATTTGTAAGTCGTGGCTTCGTCCCTTCCTCTCTCCCGCTGCCAGGGGCTGTCCGAGCATCCAGCATCTTCCCCATCCTGAGCGTGGGCTTGCTGTTCTTCGGGGGCCTGTGCGTGGCGGCCAGCGAGTTCTACAAGAGCAAGCACAATGTCATCCTCAGCGCCGGGATCTTCTTCGTGTCGGCAGGTGAGTGCCGAGCTACGTCGCTGCCGGCGATGGCGCCCGGCCAGGATCGGGGCCATCTCCTCCCATGCCAGGGGTGCCAACAGCTCTTGAGAGCCTCCCCGCGCAGTCCCGGGAGGACACGTGTCCTTGGATAGGCACGTTCCCCCCGGCTCGCGTCTCCGCCACGTCCCGGCTCGTCATTTCCTGCGGCAGGTTCTGTTCTGTTCAGTTTGCCCCCCAGAGAGGCAGTTTGCTTCCGTTGCTGCAGCTGGCGGTAGGGAGGGGGGAGCGACAGGAGGAGCCTCGTGGAGCCATTGGGGGAATACAGCGCGCGGCCCGGCGCTCTCCAGCCAGCTGCCGCCCGGCCCCGCTCCCAAGCAAAACCTCCAGGTCCTCCCAGGAGCAGAAGTGATAGGCGTGCTCCGTCCCCTCCCTCTCGCACGCGGACCCGCGGGCTGCGAAACCCAGGAAGCGGCAGGGTTTGTTCGGAAGCATCCCTCGGGCCGGGCGCATCGTGCCTGCACCCCCGTAGGCTCCGCGAGTGCCCGTACGGCCTGCCCGGCGCGGTTGTGCTGCTCCGTGTCGGGCCGCCGGCTGCCCGTGCAGCAGTGCGTGGAGGAGGGTGGGGGCTCCTGCCCCAGGCTGCGTCTGGAAAGCTGCAGGGAGCAGCAAGGGAGCGACAGGCTCTGCAGGCACGCTGACTTGCAGTGACGCAGCCTGCGCCGAGAAGCTCGAGGTGCAGGATTGCAAGAGGAGCGAGCCCCCATTTCAGCCCTCTGCATCTAGGACAGGCCCAGGATGGGTTTCTGGGGGCCAGCAATAAATGCAGTAAGAGCCTGGTTGCCCTGCTGCGAGTAGGCTGGGCTAGCTCCGGCATCAGCCCGGTTCCCAGTGCTGCTCGTCAAGCGCTCTCCTCCCTGCCCCGTCTCTCCTGCAGGTCTCAGTAACATCATCGGGATCATCGTCTACATCTCCGCCAACGCGGGCGACCCCGGGCAGAGCGACTCCAAGAAGAGCTACTCGTACGGCTGGTCCTTCTACTTCGGCGCCTTGTCCTTCATCATCGCGGAGATGGTGGGGGTGATCGCCGTGCACATGTACATCGAGAAGCATCGCCAGATCCGGGCCAAGTCCCACTCGGAGCTGCTGAAGAAGTCGGCCTTCACGCGCCTCCCCACCTACCGGTACCGTTTCCGCCGGCGGTCCAGCTCCCGCTCCACGGAGCCTCGCTCCAGGGACTTGTCTCCCGTCAGCAAAGGCTTCAACACCATCCCCTCCACCGACATCTCCATGTTCACCCTCTCGCGGGATCCGTCCAAGGTGACCATGGGGACGCTGCTCAACTCGGAGCGGGACCACGGGTTTTTACAGGTCCATAACTCCATCCCCAAAGAGTTCAAGGAGTCGCTGCACAACAACCCGGCCAACCGGCGAACCACGCCGGTCTGAGCCCAGCGCCCGGGGCCGCGGACCTGTACAGAGGTGTGTTGTCGGCTGCATGACATGATCCTAGTGACGGTGTAACCAGTGAAACCCTGTTTTTAAAGAACAAACCCACGTGGCTCCCCGCGCCTCTGCCCCGGACGTGGCTGGGTTTTTAACCCCCGCAAGGTCGCTTGCCAAGCCAGGCCACTGTGTTTATGGTTGAACTGTGTTTGGGCCCCGCGATCCCTCCCCTTTGCCTTCTCCTCGGGGAAAGGGGCATTGGCTTTGCCGTGGCTCACTGGAGCAAGGCCCCCCAGGACTGGCGGGGGCTTTCCACAACCTTTTGGGACCACGACTCCTTGACGCTGCCAGTGTTAATGTCAACAGCAACAGTCACCGTGTTACCTTAGCTGTATGTCCCAACGGAAATGCTGGAGACAGCCCCGTTTGTGAGCATCATTCATCCAGTACTTACATTTATGCGAAATGAGCCGGACGCCCAGAGTACGGCGTGCCGGGCGGGCTAACGCGACGAGCGCTCGCGGTGTTCAGACCATTTGCCTCGTTGTAATGGGTGCGGTGCTCGGGCTGGGGTTTCTTTCTGGCATTTCATGCATGCATTAAATAGCTTGGAGTCCAGTTTCTTCATGCTGGTTTGGGGAGAAACGTCCTCTTGCACTTTCTGTGGTTTGGAAGGGGCTCTTCCTTCCCTTTTCGTTTTTCTTTTGGGGCATTCAGATCATGTACAGGACTCAGGAGCTGAATCCTTCCAGTGACTGGCAGCCACTAGCCAGCATTTAATTAATTAACTAACTTCTAGTGTTACAAGTAAATGAAATTTAGACACGCACGCACACATGCACACATGCGTGCATATACATACACACGTGCACTCACGTATGCACACGCGCACACAGGCTTGGGCACAACTAAGGGGAGGAAGCTTGACCTAGTCTTATTTTAGGAGGCGCTGGGTTTGCATCTGGCGGTCGTTTGTGCGTCGTTGGTGTACGGCTCTATAATGAGGAATGTCTCAACTGACTGGGAGATTCAAAAGGAAAATAACAATAAAAAAAAAGTTCAGTTCAGCAAATCAGTCCCGTGGCTGAATAGGCAACTTGCCCTCCGCGCTGCGACGGTGGGTGCACGTTGCACGCGGCTCTGTGCAGGGCCGGGTGGTCTCTGCCCATCTCCTGAGCACGTGACCCCAAGTGCTTCTTCACTGGAGATGGGGGTTTAATTGGGGCATCCTGGCCAAGCTCCCTTGCGTCTGGCTTCCCCGTTCAGTTCAGCATCCCTGGCCTGGCGGGCCGCGTTGCGGCTCCCTTTATTCTGAAGGGTGGCATTTCATCCGGGATCACCCGTAACGAAGCCGGAGGTGCTTTCTATGCTGTCCACGCACCCTTTCCCTGTGAGGCTGCGAGGGGTGCAGGGAGGGATCGGTCTGTCCGTGATGCGCTGGCATCAGGAGAGGGGGGTCTGGGATTTATTCAGTAGCCAAAGCGACTTTGAGTCCACTCGGGCTCCTGGCCAGCATCCAAATGGGGCCTGGAGAGCAGTTCTGGGCCATGCCTAGATGCAGCGCCACGTGGCCCAGGGGCACTTGTTGCCATGTGGGGGAGCTGACACGGGCACTGGGAATAGCCTGCGGTGTGCATGCCGCACACGGGCCACGAGGTTCAGGGCAGAAGTATAATCGTTGACGGGCCGGTCCTGGAGCGCCACATCTGCAGCTCTTCAGGTGAAGCGCCAGCATCAACTGGAGAAGCCTCAGCCCAGCCCTGGCATGGATTTGCACGCTTGCCTCGCACCAAGGCACAGAGAAGGTAGGTGTCTTGCCCAAGGGCCCACAGGGCGTCAGCGCCAGAGCTGGCTGCAAAACAGGGTGCTCTGAGCAGCCAGCCAGGCGGTTCGAAGCCCGAGTCCAAACGCCCTTTCCCCGGAGCCGGCACCAAGCCGTGACTGCCCCGGGACGTGCTGGTCTTCTGGGAGGGTTGCGGGCAGCCTGGGCGCCGCGGGGCAAACACGGCACGGCTCCTGTCCGGGGGAAATGCTGAGCTCCTACCCAAAGCCCGAGCTTTCCTGGCTTCGCTGCTCTTGCTTCCAAGTCATCATTAGGAAGCACTGCTTCTGAGCCACCTTTGAGGGGCCGTGCCGGCTGCCGGCGCAGCGTGACAGCTAAAGGACAACCAGGACAGACAAAAAGGAGTTTAGTCTTTAAATGTCAAGGCATATGTAGGCAGCCACAGCTTCGGCTTTAAACGCTTAGCAGCGACTGCTGCAGACAGGCAGTGTCTAAGCAGCTGGTCTCACAATTTGATGTGTCGCTTAATTGAAATCTTATTTAACCTTATGGCAAGAATGATGGGCCCCCTGGAGAGACTTTGTCTGTGGGTCTATGGGGCTTGATTAGCCAATCACGGGTAATTCGGGGCAGAGGAAGTGTTTCATTTATGCACTCTCTCCGTTAGTTGCATCTGAGCAAAGGGACCCGGAGTCGATGCCTGGTTTGCGCTTTCTTCATCAGCTCTCTCAGCCCCTCGTGGCCAGAGCCAGGTGGTGGGTAGCTTCTCCCCAGCGTCCCCCTCCGCCACATGCAAGCTAGGCCCTTGTCCTTGCATCTCCCCAGCAGATTTCAACAACCCTCGTAGCAGCAGGATGCTGAGCACCGCCGCGCCCCTGCATCGCCTGGGCAGGTTGCGTGCTGTGCCTGTGACGGAGCATCTGTAGTAAGGGATGGCCAGGGCTTGTGCGGGGTGGTTCAGATAGACAAGATCCTGCCTCGGGCAGGGGCTTGGACTAGACGACCCAGGGGGCCAGTCCAAACTGATGGGCACCGTCTCCCGCTGACCAGGGATTGGGATGAAACCACCTGGGACTTTATTTTCAAAAGGCCTCAATTGACCACAGAGCTTCTCGCGGTCGTCCCTCACCAGAGACCACCCTGCTCGTGGTGGTCACAGGGTCCAGGCTTCACCCGGGTCTCTTGGCCGCCCGCTCACGGGGCTGAAGGGTTGGCAATGCTAGCGGGGGCCGGTGTGCACCCTGCAAGACCCTCGTGCTCTGCCAGACCCTGCGAGGAGGTGGAAGCAATGAATCCTCTGGCAAATCAGGTCACTCCACTCCTCAAATTGCATTTCACCCTGCAAATGTGTGTGCGCTGGCACTTGGTCACTCGCAGAAGTGAGTGGTGCCCACACATGGCACAGACCTGCTGGCTCCTCTTCATAGTGTCATAGCTGGTAGGGTTAGAAGGGACCTGAGCAGATCATCGAGTCCGACCCCCTGCCGTGGCAGGAAAGAGTGCTGGGGTCAAACGACCCCGGCTAGGTGATTGTCTAGCCTCCTCTTAAACACCCCCAGGGTAGGAGCCTGCACCACTTTGCTTGGAAGCTGGTCCCAGACCCTAGCCGCCCTGACCGTGAAGTCGCGCCTCCTGATATCTAGCCTGAATCTCCCCTCCGCCAGCTTGTGACCGTTATTCCTGGTCACTCCTGGCCGTGCTCGGGGGAACAGGGACTCCCCCAGTGCCTGCTGGTCCCCCCTGACTAGTTTATAACAGGCCACTA
>NW_017728927.1:5784260-5789806 GCF_001723895.1 Crocodylus porosus | reverse complement strand
CCCCTGCATCTAACGATCTGGTGATCTGATTGTAAAAGGCCACCAGGTTGGTCTGACAGGACCTGCCACTGATGAACCCGTGTTGGTTGCCCCGAAGCATGCAGTCCCCTGCTCGCTGACATGTGCCAGGTCCCTTGGTATCACTCAGCCAAGATGGGCACATTTGATGGTCACCTCCATCTCACCAGGCCCATGTCAGGCTTCTCTGACCTCTCTCTCCTGGATACGTTTCTGGTAATACTGCCCCAGGGTGGGGATGCTCCAGCTGGAAAGGCCCCCAGGTGAGTACCCACCTAAGAAGTGGTTGCATTTTCCCCTGCCCCAGCCTGGAGTTCACATTTGGGCTGGGACGGTGACCCCGTGGGACTGGAAATGTCACAACGCCATTGACTTGGGTGGGGGGCAGGAGTCCTGGTTTTGTTTCTGGCTTCCTGCAAGGCAAGGAGATGCAGCTTGTGTCCTCCGGAAGGAAGGAGGGGGGCTGAGACGAAGGCACCTCCACGTGCTCAGTCTCACCCGCGCAGACCCCAGCTCGTGGGCTGCCACGGAAACATGTGCCCCGGAGATGCGCGAAGCATCAGCACACTGTCTTTCTCCCGGCAATCCTGTATGTCTTGCCCTTCCCGGCACTGCATCCCAGATGACTGGTTAGAAAAACCCACTGCTCATGATTGCCGAGGGCTGCGTGATCCGCCCCACTGGTAGGATGGAAAAAGAAGTGTTGTGTGGTGCATGCAGCTCCATTAGACCCTGCTTCCAAGGATATGTCTTTCCTGGGCGGTTGAGCATTGCTGTGTGCTGCGAGCTCTGGTTAGCATCCCATTGTTATCACCGCATACAGAATAATCCCTCAAAGAGCTATTCAAACAATCTAGAGAGAGAGAAGTTTTTACAATAAAAGCTCATGATTACAAGTGGCTTTAGACTGCGTAAAAATTTTTTGTCTTCATTAAGGTTTATTTGCTACTGTTGCAATGGGTTTTTTGTGTAAGAAGAACTATTCAGATGCTAATTAGGCCTCTTAATTGCAGTAGTCACTGATTGCATGTATTAAAAACAGTTGAGGAAGTGTGGCAATTAGATCTTAGGGAAATATTTAAAAACAAAGTAGTGAAAAGACTTGCAGCAAGAAAGACACAAAAGAAAAAGGTATCTTAATTTACCTGGGGTCTACCTGTCTGTGGAGGCTTAGGCACGAGTTGCATCTCCCAGGTCCTTGCCTCAGGTGGTTGGTGCTGCAACATCCAAGGAAATCTGATTTCTATTTAATGTCTTTACTTTGATCACCCCAGAGATTGTAGCCTGGGCTCTACTTGCCCTTGACAAAGATTTAAAATTCAGTCCTTATCAATAATAAATCCAGCAATCTTGCAAGAGGAAAGTTGGTGCGCTTATCTGTAAAGCACTTAAAGCCACTGGGACGGGGGAGGAGATTGTCCGAGCAGATTTCTGACCGCAGTGGGCTTGAGAAAGCCTGAAAGCTGGGGTGGGACAGGGCGAATGTGTGGGAGCAGCGGCCCCGGTGCCACCACGCTGGCTTAGGAGCAGCACCTTGTCCATCACATGCAGGGAAGCAGCATGGAGCAACAGGACCCTCCCTGCAAGACGGTGGACTCCCCTCGCCCCCGCGGCCTGTCTGCCGGAGACCGAGAGCTTTGCCCCCGCTGCCAGCACGGGAACTCGGTCCTTCGCACAGTGACCAAAGCTCGTGTTTCTTCTCTCTGGCCCTCATGCCTGGATGTCCACCCATGCACAGGTGGTGTCCCCTTCGCTGTGGGCAACCATCAGTCTCTCCTCCACACCCCCGGGTTGAAGGTCCTTACTCAGATTTCCACGTGGATTTGCTGGGCTGGGGGCAGCATCCTCCAAACCCTGGAAGGAAGCAATTCAAGGAGCCAGGCGCCTTTCCAGCTGGCCCGCGCGCACACGCAGCTGATGCAGGGCAATAATCAGGGAGGCCGATGGGAAGCTGCAGGCTGGTCCAAGCCCCCGTGCACCTGGCTTGCTAGCGCTGAGACCCTGCAGCAGAGGAACAGGCTTTCCAAAACCCACCTGCCTGCCGCAAAGGCAAGTCGAAGCAGCCGGGCCAGGCTGAGCGCCCATTCCTGCAACTGGGGGAAGAGGAAACAATGTGGAAATGCGTACGCTGCCATACCTCGGTTTTCCACAGCTGGCTTGGGCGGGGGCAGCCCGGCTCAGGAAGGGAAAAAATGCTCGAATCCCTCCTGCTCCCTGGAAGGTGCAAAGCCCCAGTGGTTCCCAAGTGATTAGTGGTGATGGTTGGTCTACAGCACACGCCGCCTGGCTCTGCACTGAAAGCAGGGAGATGTTTTCCTAGATACATTTCTGGGCAGTGGGTCCCCGGGATATGGCAGGCGTCAAGAGCCCCGCACGTCCCCTTCAGGACGAGGCGGGTGTGCTAAAGCTGTCCCTCCTCGTGCAGAAGTCTGGCTCCTGGAGGAAACTCTTTCATTAGGTGTAAACTGCCCCAAACCGGAGCTGGGGCCGGGTACAACCCGGGGCAACTCCATGTTCGGAAGTGATGCCAGGCCTCAGACCGGTCCCTGCTCGGGTGGGCTGCAGCACGGGCGAGCTCCTAAACAGCCGCAGCTCCGCAAAGCCCGTTTCATCGCCCGTGCATTGTTATTTCTTTTTTATCATGGTTGTGCCGGGGTCCCAGGACCTCGCTGCGTGGCTCTCGGTGCAAACACCAGATAAAAGACGAGCCCGGTCCCAAAGGCTGCAATGGAGGCACACCTCGCAGCTTGCCCCAGGCTTCGGGAGGGATGTCTGGGGTTTGTTCTGGGCGGCTGGCAGGTTTCGCTTTGCTTTCAAATGAAGGTTAGGGTTTGGGTTTTTTTAAATGTAATTAAGTTGGGCCTAAAAGATAGTAAATTAAGAATACAGGAGCTGCCGTCGCAGTGCATGCCAAGGTTTCTTCGAGGCAGCTGACCCACCGTCTGCGCGTGAGCCGTGTCCAGAGACGCGAAGCTGGACGGACGGCAGCGGGGGCCGACGGGCTGGGGTCGGCCGCGTGAGAACGTATCCGTCGTACACCACTTTCTTTTTGAGGTTTGCTGAGTTTATGCCCTGAAGCCATGAAGTACTCTTCCTATTTTATCCAAGCTTGTACAGCTCCAAGTACTTGTCTGGTTAAAAATTGTCCTTGTCTTTTCCATTTAACTTGCTAAGGTATTTGTCTCAATAAAAGTGTTGACAGGTCTCTCCAAGCTCTGTGTTTTATAACAGGAGGTTTTCAGTAGCTGCTTAATGCTAATAATTCCTGCTAATATTTCTTTGTTAAAATTCATTAAATAAATATCTGTCTCCACAAAGCTACCAGCATCAAAATCAAGGATTGCTAGCAATTAAGGCTAAATTATGCACAGCCCCGGTTTACATTTTTTTTCCTCCTAGTGCCTCCGAATAAATTAGCACTATTGCTGATTTTTCAAGTATCCTTTTAATTTAAATGCACTGCATTTTTAATGCCATTTTCTTTAGACCGTTATCTCAGAGAGGCCCGTGCTCGAGCTCCTGTTTTTTTAATTAACAAAACTTAAATCCATCCGGGACGTCTTCTGCACAGTTTTTGCAGAATCTCTTGGTTGGGGTCGGGGGCTGTGTCATGGGCCGGATCAGAGAAGTGAACGTGCAGGGGTCCCCGGGTTTTCGTCCCAGCGCCTGGGCTATTCAGACCAATGTGAACTGATGCCACATAAGGAACGGACCTCGGTGCTCCTCGAGCTCCACGGACCTCAGTGCTCCTTTCCCTGGGTCTCAGCTAATTTCACCATCCGTTTTGCCCACGTGCTCTTTCTTCTCCTATTGAACTGACTCCTGCCCTTTCCTCTACACCGTGGCCGCTATCCTCTGGCCAAAACTTCTTCCTGCTCTGGTGCTATCAACACATTTAGCCTGTCTCGTTGTGTTGCTCCCACAGCTGCCTAAGTGGAAATGTGCCTTTCCTCCTACCTGTGCCAAATACCCCAAGACAGCCTCAAAAAATGAGACCTGGCTCGCGGGATCTCCCTCCCCCCTGGCCATGAATGTTTGAGGCTGGGGCTGAGTTTTAGAAAGTTTCCAGTGCCCTTTGGCACGAGTTCCCACGAGCTCGGGGCTCAGCGGACCAGGACTGTCCGGAGGGGTCACCTTGAAACCAGGCTTGTGACCCCTTCGCGGGGACGGAGGTGATGTGGCCGGCGCTCACCACTTTGTCGCCAGCCTCGCAAGACTTGGCGGTTGTCTTAAAGCCCCAGCTGCTGGAGTCATGCGATGACAGCGCAGAACGGGGCTTTCACATTGAAGGAAAAGCTCTCTGGCTCCTGAAGCTGGCTGCAGAAAGCTTGGCGATGAGAGCAGCTCAGGGGGGCGAGGGGAAAACAAGACACTGTCCGCATTAAGTAGTATACAGTCCTTACGGTGTCGGAGCCCGACGTGCCGGCCGAACGCGTGGGGTCGGCAGGCGGGTGCGAGGGGGGAGACCGGCACTCCCGCCTGCCGGGCTCGAGTGGGCGCAGCCATCCAGCTGGGATCCCCAAGGAAAGCAGTTTGCAAGCGTCCATCTGTCCTGCGGGGCGGGGGGACAGAATTAGCGCCCCCAGGCAGCTGCGAGAGGCGCCAGAGCTCGCTCCCCGCCGGGCTGCTCCCTGCGCCAGCCCCTCTCCCCTGCCACCAGGCCGCTGTTGCCCGCTGGCTCTCGGGGCAGATTCGACGCTCTTCCCTGGCGCCCGCTGCATCCCATTCCCTGCAGCTCGACAGCCGCGGCCGGCTGGGGCTGCCTGGGACGGGCGGGCGGTGCCAGCTGGGGAGGGGGCCGGAGAGGACATGGGGGCTTTCCAGGGGCTTGCTCCCCGTGCAGGGGGAGCGCAGTAATGTCTCCGCGGCTGGGATGTGGGGCAGCTGGGTGCGGCGCGTGGGTGCCGCGCCGTAGCAGAGGCTGCCGGCTGGAGGAGGGGGAGGCCTCCAGGACTCAGAGGGGAAGGGGAGAAAGGGCAACCGCACCCCCAGCGGTAGGGCCCCGGGGGCTCCTGCAGCGACGTGCCCCTGGTTTTGCACCTGTCGTCCCGCGTTTGATGGGTCAGAGCGCCCGGCCGTCCTCAGGAGAGCTGGCCCCGAAGCGGGGAAGCTTGTGCCTTGGGCTGGGGGGTCACTGTGCCCCCACAGCTGCCTCTGGAAACCCCTCCGCCTGTCCCTCGCCCGCCGGCTCTGCGCCAGACGGGACGGGCGACCCGAGAGCCAGCTGCCGGGCCTGGCGGGGCACGGACGCGTGGAGCAGCCGACCCAGCCGCGCTGTGAGGTGAGGCCCGCCCCGCGCCACGCGGGTCTCATGATCTCTGCCTCGGAAACCCCCGCCTGCCCCCACAACCATCGTGTCTCACCCCACGACTCTTCTGTGCCTCTCTGCAATCACACAGCCATGTGAGTGCGTGCTGCTGTCCTGCCCATTGCACAGACGGGGAACTGAGACACAGAGCAGCCATGTGAGTGCATGGTGCTGTTCTGCCCATTGCACAGATGGGAAACTGAGGCAGCGTGCACACACA
>NW_017728927.1:5766889-5784249 GCF_001723895.1 Crocodylus porosus | reverse complement strand
ACTGAGGCAGCGTGCACACACAGCCATGTGAGTACGTGGTGCTGTTCTGCCCATTGCACAGACGGGGAACTGAGGCAGCGTGCACACACAGCCATGTGAGTACGTGGTGCTGTTCTGCCCATTGCACAGACGGGCAACTGAGACACGGAGCAGCCATGTGACTTCCTCCAAGTTGTGCAGGGCAGGGGCTTGGCCTGGGTCCTCCACGTCCCAGACAGGTCTCTAACTGGGATGCTCGATGCCAGGCGCTATCCCTGGCAGCCGACGGTCCCTGAGGAAGCACTGGGCTTTGCGACTGATGGCATGGCAGAGGTGTGCCGCCGTGTCGGCCCCCTCCCGAGGGCTATATCGCAGGCGATGAGCCCGTGCCGGGTGGGAGCCGCAGAGCCGTGCGGCTGGACTGAGCAGCAGCAAGCATACAGCCCCGGGGGTCGGGGAGGAGTGTCCAGTCTTCCTCCCTCCCTCTCCAGGGCGGGGGTGAGTGCAGCCCCCCAGCGCACTGTCTCTTCCTGTCAGGAAAATAAAAAGCTGTTTTCAACAAAAAAGTTAGAAATGGGGAAGCCGTTTTTGCTGGGAGGTGTTCAAAGCGAAGCCGGTTCAGCCTGTCTTTGCAGCGTCTGCAAGGTTGAAGCTCTTTTGCCAGGTACTCGTACTGACACGTGGCTTCTGCTCCCCCATCCCTGCCCTTCACAATGTTTTAAATTATTTTTTAAAGCGGTCCTGGGCATGGCTGTAAACTGCTGGAGAGCCCGGCAGCAACCCTTTTTCCTATGAAGGATTTCATCTGCTTTGGCATCGAGGTCTGGGCTTGCGGCTTCACAGCCGACGGGTATTTCAGGCCCCGCTCCTGTAATAAGCTCTGCACGGGCTCGGGGGTTCATGTCTATGGATCCCCTGTAGGATTGTGATGATTGTTGTAAGTCTTTTGTCCTTTCTTTGGGGTGAGAGGGATGCTTTGCCAGCTGTCTCAGTTTTAACTAGGCCAGCCTGTCTTGGATGGACCCCTAGCACCATGCTGGTAATGTTCATCCCATGCTGGTCTGAAGGAAAACTCTTACTGGAGGCGATGGGAGCTTTGCCCAGCTGTGAAGTGGGTGAGGATGGCAGTACTGTGCTCCTCCGTATTTATGTGGTGGCCTTGGAGGGACCAACGATTTGCAAACCGGTCCAAAGAGTAGAGTTTGCAACCTAAAATCAGGGCAGTTGCAGGCAAGGACAGAGCTGCAACATCCCAGCGGTCTGTCGCGATGCTTCGCTGCAGGGTCCTCAGCTCTTCCCGCCTTGTTTAGCCGGGGGGGTTGTACCAGTTTATAACGATACTGCACCGTGGGCTGTTTTCAGGACACTGAGCCGTTCGGCTAGATGCCAGCAGATGAGCATGAATGAAGAAGTGAGATTTGAACAGGGACTTGAAAGCTCAGGTGCGTGACAAGCAACTTTTGGTTCAGTGAATTATTGAACCTATCTCTGAGCTTGTGGCTGCAGCGAGCTGCATAATCCACCCAGACTAGGCAAGAGCAAGCAGGCTGCTCAAATCTCTAGTAACTTAACCCCAGGCCTGGAGAGAAGCTTTGAGCCGACTTACTTGCCGTTCCAGCTAAAAGCCATGCAAATCCTGTTGCTTTCCCCTTGGCTTTGCTTGGAGGCTCGGGCTTTGTTCAAAGGTGAAACGCAGGAGGGGATGTCTCTGCCGTCGCCTGCGCGGCTCCCCCGAGACGGCTCCTGATGCTGGGTTGGATACCAGCTGGGGTATCTCCCCCTTGCAGCAGGGGCATCCCCCGTGTCGGCCTGGTCCATGCATTTGCTGTTAACGCATTTGCTCATCCTGGTGCTGCACTGGAGCACCTCAGCAAGGATGTAGGAGCGTTAGGAAAGGTACCAAGATGGCTGGGGGCTGGAGCAGTTGCCAAAGCAGGAGAGCTGAAAGCGGCTACGGCTCTTCAGCTGGGAAAGGAGAAGGCGGAGGGGGTGTGGAGCAAGGGAACAAGGGACCTGTTTTTTGCCACGTCCCAGCACGCCCGGCCTCAGGGGCACCTGGGGAAATTGGCAGGAGAGAGGTTAAACCTAGCGAGCGTTTTCACACCGCGCAGTTCACTTGTGGAGATCATGACCCTGGGAGGCGGCAGAGGCGGAGAGCATCACCAGGGTCAAAAAGGGACCGGAGAAATTCATGGAAGATTGATCTATTAAGAGCTTTTCAACAGGACACTCCTGGATGGTTCATCTCGGAAGCAATGATGGGGGGTATCGAAGAGGGGGTGGCTCGCTCGAGATGGACCCTGCTCATCGCCTCCCTCTAAAGCATCCGCGCCTGTCGCTGGCGGCATAGGACCGCCCGTCTGACCCAGTCTGGCACGGCTCGTGTCCTTGTGATCCGTGCAATGACAAGCCCTCATGACATAGAAGAGCTGGGCGAGATGGCTCCATTGTGGAGACTGCAAAATTTGAAAGAGCAGTTGGGTGGGGGATCACCGTATACCCGCCATCGGCGACACTTTCCCAGCCCATGGGGTGGTGATCCTACCGCTGCAGTGGTGCGGTGAGTTTTAGAGACCCGTAGGGCCCGTGCTGTGGATCCCGGGCGCCTCTCTGCCCAGCTCCTCTGCAGCCCCGGCGTGTCGCAGTGCAGCCGTGGGGCGCAGAGCAATTCCTGCCCGGCGGTGAGAGCCGGGATGCCGGCACCCCAGGACTAACGGGGAGTTTCCCTTCCAGAAGGGGAGCAGGCAGGGACTGCAAGAGGCCATGTGAGCTGAGCCGCGGCCCAATGGCGGCCTGCAAAGGGAGCAGGTTTTGGCCGGTCACTCCCGGGTCAGGATAGCGGCCCTACATAGGGAGGAGCTTGCTCCTTTGTCCGACTGCCCTTACAGCTTGCGAGGATCGCCTGAGGCGCAGCTACTCCGCCGCGGCTTAAACCCGCTGCCTTGTGTCCTGCCTCTCGTGGCAAAGAGCCGTGCCCGGCTCACGCCGGAGCCCCTCGAGGGCATGCCTCGTGGTCTGTGCTTGCACCCGCTGAGCAGCCTGGGCTGCTGCCTCCTGTGGGGCAAAAGAGACCCTGGCTGCCGCCGTCTCCCTGCTGCGGAGCCCGGGTGCGGCAAGGGGGGGATGCCCTGGGTGATTTCCCTCCCTCTGCGCTCGCGTGGGTGCAGGGAGCGGAGTCGGGATGTTGGCTTGAGGCCTGCAGGGACCAGATGCTTTGGAGGAGATGTGCTGACAGGGTGGGAGGGGAGATGCCAGCGCAGCGGGAATCTTGTCAAGCCGCCCGACCACACAGCGGTCTGTCATCGGCGCTGGCTCGTGGGACTGCACCGCGATGGCAACACGGTTTGGAAAGGAAGAGCGGGACCGAGGAGAGCAACCTGTTTGCCTCTGAGCAGTCTGGCCAATGCTCATCCCATGCCGATCCTACAGAAGACTCTTGTTGGAGTCGATGGGAGCTTTGCCTGGACGTGAAGCGGGCGAGGATGGCAGTGTTGTGCCCCTCGGTATTTATGTGGTGGCGTCAGAGGGACCGATGCTTTGCAAACCGGTCCGAAGAGCAGAGTTTGCAACCTAAAATCAGGGTACTTGCCGGCGAGGGGCACTGGCGCCGCGTCTGTCAGGCCGTGCTCCGGGCGAGGGTGATTGCTTGGAGCGGAAACCTTCCTCCGGCTGCTTGACCCCGGGGGCACGGGGGCACTGCCGGCTCAGGGGCCTGGGCTGCGCAGCTTTCCAGGTCTCGGCCAGCCCTGACCTCCCGCTCGGGGCACTATGCGTTGCCATCGGAGAGCTCCTCGACGTCCTTGGTGCAGATGCAGAGAGCAGGCGTCCTGGTCTCCGGAGCAGCGCTGCCACGAGTCTCATCCGGATGAAGAGGCCGTGAGGCTGACACCCCGTCTCTGCCGTGAGCTAAGGCTTGACCAGGGCACGGGGGGAAGGAAGCAAGCTAGGGAAAAATAAGTGTTTGGGGTGGAAGAAGGCATGTGAACAGGAGGGGCTGGCCAAAAAAAGGACGATGGTGTGGGTTTAAATACACATATCCAGCACAGAATATAAGCACAAATCAAGGAGAAAGAGAGACGGGGGTTAGAACAGCACGCGTCTTCTTGCCGGACAGTCCCTGAAACTAGCCAAGAGGGCAAGTCTGTTAGTCCACCGAGTAGGAAAGAGCAGGCCCCCAGGAGCCAAGAGAAGGGTCTGTGGGGACGCTGCTACACCCCCGGATGACGGTCTCGGGATGAGGCCGAAAGGGCCACGGAGACGAGCCCAGTCAGGACAGGATGGAGGGTGGCACCGCACCAGTTCTGGACCTGTCCACTGATCATCATTTTCCAGCATTCATTCACTGATTTAAAATTAGAAATAGAAGTCAGTGGAGGCTTTTAAAAAAGCCAGTGAAAAGGCAAAACAGCGAAGATGGCAATTGCAGGAGGGGCAGGGCTGCCAGATGAGACATCCATCCGGCTCTTGCAAACCATGAAGAGGGGGGAGAGGCGAGAGGTCGCCGCATGGTCCAGTGCAAACACAAATCCTCCGGCCTCACTGGTCTTTGAGCCAGCCCCTGTAGCTGGACTGAGAGCCTTCGGCCCAGCAAGCTGCAAAAGGGCCCGTGCACGTCTGGCTGTCTCTGACTCCCCGGGTGGAAACGCAGACCTTGCAAAGAAAAGGAAACCTGTAAAAGCTACGCAGCAAATGGCAGAAAGATGTTCAGATCCAAGAACAGGAGACCAGTAGGTCATAAGCCTTCAGGCTTCACCGAGGCTCTTCATCTAGGTACGTCAACGTGCTTTACAACTGCAGGAGACACAGCCGGGGAGAGACATGACAGCGCTTTGGCTTCGCAGCAAAACGATGAAGTCGAGACAAGACTCCCCAGTGACGGACGCAGCAAGGAGGGGAACGGGTAGCCCGCGGAGGGCGAACGTGGCCGTATTTGTCGTGACGCCGGGCTGCCTTGCAAACCTCTCTGGACGCCTTCGCTTTCGGAAGGAGGCAACCGAGGCAGCCACCGTCTTCAGAGGAGACGTGGTTATGGCCGGGGAGACAGGCGGGCCAACGCCTGTGGGTGTCTATTGCCTTGTGCAATGCCGCCTTCCCTTCTGCGCCAACGTCTGCTCGCTGAAAAGGGGAGATCAATACCCAGGCTAAATCCGGAGGCTTCAATAGTCTTTTGGAGAAGTGCAAATCAATATGAATTTCTTAACAAGTTTAATTTGAATACCTAAAAGCACTCATCCTGCAGACGCGCTGACCTTTCCATCCTTTCAGCGGGGGGGGCCTGAGAAGAGTGGCTCTCACAGAAGACATCGAATCGGCAGACGGGCCCGTTAGGCTGGCTTTTCCCGTGAGCCTTGATGAACAGGCCGACAGCTCGCAATCGTCCCGCGGCCTGCTGGGCATCCTCCGGTGCCGCCCGTGCAACGAGCCGGGCCACGTCTGGGAACAGCAAGGCAACGCGAGGGGCCGGCAGCCCTGTGAGAGCTGCATCGTCGCGCCGGCAGCTGACGTGCACGGCGGAAGGGGAAGTTCCCCGGAGCGTTCGACAGCAGGACGCGCCGTTTCCCGTCCCGGTCCCACGGCACCCCCGCCGGGCAAACGAGACTTCCTGCTGGCTCTTCTGGCGTCCGGATTTGAGGGCAGGGCCGTGCTGCAGGACGCGGGGTCCTGCAGGTGCCAGGTGACGCCCTTCCACGGATGCGGTTCATCGTGCCGTCGTTGCCAATGGTGCAAAAAAGGACGGCCGCTTTTCAGTCTTGTTCAATTATTTTCATCTGAGCAGAAGACCTAAAATAATTAAATTTAGTCATTGCCCTTGGAGTGATCTCATTGAACTGAAAAAAAGCGACCATCCATCCTGTTATGTTACTAATGCAAGTGTCTGCTAAGGTCAGAGCCTATTATTTCAATGTCAAATCTAATAGTGGCTGTTGCCATGGGTTACTTGCATCTCATCGCGTATAAAACGGGAATCTGCATAGTCAGTGTGGAGCGCGCACGCACACACACACACGCACATGTGCTGCGTGTCCGTTCGTACACAAGCGTGTGGTAGTTTAGCCGAGGCTACGGGCTCATCCTCACCTCCTTCGCCTGCATCTTGGGGTCTGTGGCGAAGCCCCGCAGGTGAGGCCATTATCACCTCCATTTCCAGGTGCGTTGGGATGAAGGAGAGGGCCTGTTCAGCCTTCAGCATCATTTTCCCTCTCCCTGGTGAGTTTACAGACTCGTTGACTCATCCAGGGAAATTCTTCAGCTTGGCCCATTTCATTGTGTAACAGAGAAAATCCTAAAATGTTACGGACCTGCTGTCAGCCTGGAGAAGTTGGAGCAGGCTAGCAGCAAACAGCGAAAGGAGTAGAGTATCCAATATGTCAACTGAGCTGCGTCTGAAACAAGCAGCCGTCCTTTTGCCTTAATTCTTATTTTCTCAGCCCAAACCTGAACTATATTAATAGAAACAATAAAGGCACAGATGAGCCGCATTTTTTGATAATGGAAAGCTCTCCACAAGGTCTCCATCGCCCTTCACAGCAGCCACTTGTTTTGATTGATTTTTTTTCCATGTGAATGTCTTCTGGATTTTTTTTTTTCAAGTTAGAAATCATTCCCGAAAGCCTAGGAGAGTGCTAGCCATTTATAAAGCATGTGTATTATTTACCTGATGGACAGTAATGGCTTCTCTGGAAGTCATCTAAATCCATATGCTGAGATGCTTTAAAAGAGCTACGTTTTGCTCGGGAGATTGGAACAGCTCCTTTGCAACCATTACGATCCAGCCTGAGCCTTTAAGGATCTTAAACCCAGCGATTATCGAGGCCACTCACACCAGTTGTTATAAAATCCCTCCAGAAAAATGTCCGCAGCAAAGATCTGCATCTGCTTGCAAAGCAAAATGTCTCTCTCTGACGCCTGCGGTTGTCTTTATCGGTCCCCTTCCTCTGCGGGAGGGATGGAGTTGTGATAGAGGCAGGTGTCACAGCGGGAAGGTCTAAGGACGGGCTGTCGCACTAAACTGCAGCCGCAAACCCTGTTGCACAAGCTGCTTGCACTGCCACGTGTGCAGAGAGATGGCCTGTTGCATGGGATCCCCGGGGGAGCCCGCCTGCTCCCCGCGTGCCAGCGAGGCGTCTGGAGGAGCTGGTGCTGGCACAGACGTTGCCCTGATGAAGAGAAGCAGAAATGACGGGGAAAGAACGGCGTGAAATTAAACAGGAATAATTGCTGCTCTGCAAATGCCCTGTCCCCAGAGCGTCTGGCCATTGTGCTAATCGGAAAAGCAGCGATTTGTTGGCTGCCCGGGGGTCCGTGCACGGAGGAGCAGGCCGTGGTTGCTCTCTGATCAAAGTCCCCAGCTTAAGCTAAGCCCAGGCTGCCTGCAGGTGACACCAGCCTCCCCACGGGCCGCCAAAGGGGACCTTGCTGCTGCGTTTGCGGCGTCTCAGACGGTTGCAATGGGCTCCTACAGGCCTTAATCTTCCAGGAGTCTGAGGCCCGAAATGAAAACCGCACGACTTCATACAAACAAATTAAAATAATAAATCTGGGGCTAACCCACCCCACCAGCGACTCCCAGGGAGCAATGTGCCAGGTGCCAGCACTTTTTCCCCCCTGTGACTGTGCTCTGCATCGGGTCAGGCTTCCCCAAGCGGCGTGGCGCGGCGCGGCGCGGCGGGGGGACTCGGAAATTCGGTGATAAAACCGAAGGCACTTCCAGCTGGTGCGCTTGCTGCTGCAGGTGTCACGAGAGCCGCCTTCACATATCTGAAGGGCTTTCATAAGCACCTTTGCTATCTTGCTGCAGAGAGGAGGATGCAGACCGGTGGCTTGAAGGGGCAGCAGAGGAGGTTTCGATCGGACCTTCGATCGGGGGGAAATCTTCACTGTTAGAGCGGGGCGGCGGTGGGACAGATGTGGGGAGGGGGGCACTCTCCATCACTGGAGGTGTTCGAGGAGAGGCTGGACCGCTGCTGGGTGGGGGCGATCTAGGTGTCTGCGCTCTGCTATGGGGGTTTCCAGGCTTCTGGGCTGTGCTGGTTGTTCCCCATCCCTTCCTGCTCCGTGTGTCCCGGGCTTTTGAACCTCCCCCAGAGGTGCTGGGTGCTGCTGGAGCCCAGGATGGGGATGGGGACTGGGCTGTGCTGGGACTGAAACCCAGAGGCTCCTGGCTGGAGGGTTTGCCCCTGCACTCGGGCCAGACTGATGCCACGTCTGGAGTCAGGAAGGGATTTTACCCCGTGGCCGCACTGGTGTGGACTGGGAGGGTTGCCGTCCTCCGTAGCAGGGGCATGGCTTCTGCCTGGGATCTCTGCTGTGTGTATTGACACCCTTGTCTAGACCAGGACGTTGGCCACCACAGCTCCCTGCTCTACCTGTGGCGGGTTCGGGTGTGATGTGTTGTGTTGTGTCAGGGCTGACAGCGGTTTTACAAAGAGTTAGACCATGGATTTGTTAACGTCTCATGAGTGGCTGCATGGTGTTTGCTGCTCATTCTCAAGTTCATAAAACCATGGATTTGTCTGGGCTGGTTTGCACGGGGCTGATCCCACTTTGGGCAAGGGGTCGGACTAGAGGTGACCTCCAGCCCTACGGCTCCAGGTTTCCACGCAGACGGGGGTGGCAGCGCGTAACGACGTGAGTCCGGCACCAGGCACTGGAAGTCCAAAGTCTGCGCGGTTTCCTGCGTTATCGTGTGTCTGCTGCACCGCGTCTCCAGCTAGTCCTTAAAAATAACCCTCGTGGGACTCCAGTCTGACTGCACAGACCAGGGTTTTGCACAGCTAATAACCTATGGCGTACGCAGCGGGAAGGCAAGCAATGCACGTGGCCACCACTTTATCTACCTCCTCGGTGACAACACAGCCATAGTCATAGTCCCCAGGGAGAGAGGTCTGCACGTGCCATTTCTCTGAGGCCCCATCGCTGCAGACATGGCGTAGCACTTCGTGTCTAGAGGACTAAAGCCTCCCCTTGTTTTGCTCCTAGCGCAGATCATAACGAGCAAGTCGTGCTGGGAGTGCCGGGCCTCGTCCAGGACTCGCGAAGTCCAGGATCGCACCCCCACGTGCACATTTCCTTGTTGCGGTGCAGCTGTAGGATGTCCGGGGGGTCCTGTGCACGCTCCCTCCCCCAGATACAACACGGTGTCGGCTTTTGCTATCCGCTCAATGGCACCTTTCAGAGAGGCGCAGAGCTACCCGAGGACGCGGCCCTAAAGCAGGGGTAAATCCATGACCGGAGCGGGGACCGCGTGGAGAGGCAAGGTGAGACGTCGTGAGACTGCTCGACGTTCGGAGCCAAGACCAGAGATGATCCAATTAACTGGGGCTTGAATTAAGTGAAAGGAGCATCCGAATACATTCCCACCCTCGGGCCAGATGGCTCCCCAGCAATCCTCCTCTTCTCTCCCCCTTGGCACGCTCTGTGCCTCCCTTGCTGGATAACTTTATCTCCAGCCTCTACTGTTTCCTTAGTTACTCTCGCTCCTTCGAGCCTCATCAGTATGCAAAGTCTTGTCACGACACTGGCTGTCTCCCGTGGTATTGCAGAGACGAGCAGTCGGCGCGGCCATGTCGATGCTGAGCTGGACCCAGCGGAGATGGGCTGTTGCTAGCCTGGGATCTCCTTGGCGTGTGTGTGCATAGACATGTGCGTGTGTGTACCCGTGTGTGTTCATGTCTTGTTGTGGAAGTAATTATCCCAGGGACATCATTCCCTTGAAAAAGACTCAGCCCCACTGGAGGTGTTTCAGTGCTGAAGGATTTTCAGGAAGCCGGGAGGTGGCTGTGTGCAGGAGGCTGCCCTGCGCGGCAGCAGCTCACGTGCAGTCGCCCCGCGCCTGGGCAGGCCCGTAGGCACGCGCACGCCTGCTGGGAGGCTGTTACCTGTCCACCTTTACTGCCAAGCCATGGGTGCACATGTCCGGCTCCTCCCAGGCGGCCAAAATCGACAGCAATTCAATGAGCTGCAAAACATTTGACCTGGGCTCGGGTACAAAACCCTGTGCAAAAGCTTTGGCTGCTCTGCCTGAGCTAGTCGGGATCGCCGTGAGATGCCCCTTTTATTGCTGCCGGCGTAAGGAATGGACGTAGGGGCCCTGGAAGTCCTGAGATGCTGAGAAAGCGGGGGCTGGGGGTCTCAGGAAAGCAAGTTAGAGGCATGTCTCTCTCTCTGTCTTGCTATTCTGGCACGGCAGTCGCATTAACGCATGTAGCAGGGCAAGCGCAGCGGGTAGAGGAGGCTCCATGCAGCTCTGTGCTGCCATGGCAAGACGCTGCCAGTACCCAGCGAGCTCGTTTAGCGCGCTCTCTCCGCTGCAGTGCAGTGACAGCCTTGCAGCCCTCTCCGACCAGCCTGATTGCTAGAGAAGGCTTCATCGTCACTCTTTAGCTGGTAGGAAATCGGAGTCCCTGTTCCCTGCACCAGGGAGGCGTAACCGGAGATGCTCGATACCGGGAGAAGCATAATTCTCCTTCCCCGCCGGCTGTCCGTCCTGCCGGGTTGGGGGTGCCGCGTGCCCTGCTGGGACAGGGGTGAGCGGCGGAGATCCAGTCTGCTCTGCTTTTCACGCGACATCCGTCACAACCCAGATGCACGTACGTGGAAGCGATGAGAAGGACGCCAGGACCCAACGTGTCCTGAAGGACGAAAGCTGTTGATTTAACAGCAGACTCGGTCAGAAAACGAAGCCTTCACCGTGTTTCCCTAAAGCAGGCTGCCCAACCTGCAGATCAGGGAGGGGACGACGGGCAGCAGGGAGCAGAAAGCAGAGCAGCAGAGGGGGCAGGGGGCAGGGTGGCACTCGGGGAGGGGGCAGGGCTAACCTGTGGCATGCTTGAGGCCCCTGGAAGAGCTGGAAGCTCGGCCCAGGCCAGGTGAGGCCGGCGCCACGCCGAGCTCGCTTCCTGCCCTTGGCGGCGTGTCCCCATCCTCAGCTGCGCGGTACACAGCTCCCGATGCCTCTGGGACCCTCTCCATCACACTCCATTTGTGCGCATCGTGTTGCATCTGCAAAAACAGCCCAAGGCGACCGGCTCCAGCTGACACCCAGCATCAGGGGAAGCCTGCTGGATCCTGTCTCCTGCTCTGCAGCTGCGGTCGGCAGAGCTCATCCATGCCTGGCAGCAGGCGCTGCTTTCACACGTGGCGTTTTCCCAGCGTGGGGTTGGTTTTTTTGCTTCCCCCTCTCTACTTCTCAACGACGCAAATCGTATTGTTTTGACTGACAGGGACGCGAGGCAGCCAGCGGTTCCCTTGCTCCGTGCATTATCCCCTCGGCCCCGTGAGTTTTGCGGGGCCCTTTGAGAGCGTGCGGAAAGGGTCCCTGCCACCCCGACGTGCAAGCCCTGCTCCGCCGTGCGCCCTGTGGAAGAAGGCGCCGTGCACGTCGGAGGACAGGAGGTGACGGCTTCTGCAAACTCCATCATGACGCCGACCCTCTGTCCCACCGGGCGTCCGAGCAACCAGCCTGCCGCGAGGAAATTCATTAATGAGCTTCTGGATCTCAGTCCTGTGGCATCAACTCATCAAGGGAAGGGTCGTTCTCCAGGGAGACCCGAAGCCACTTGGCCTCCAAAGCAAAGGCAGATTTCGGCTTTCTGCAGCTAATAAAGCTGCCACTGTTGACACCAAGGCTGACAACGGCCGCCATGGGAGACCAGGCAAATGCTAGTGCCTCTAGTCTCCATAACGAGCATATTAAGGAGAGAAATCTAGCAGCCAGGACAAGGCAGGTCTGGAGCTTTAGGAAGCATTCATTAGGGACACGCTGCCCAGCCCTTGTGCAGGGCAACGCTCCCAGGAGCAGCTTCCCCGGGGGAGATGCCAGCGCTCCCTGCGCCCTCGTGCAGCGGGAAGGGGCTAACGGCACTAGGGCGCGTGGGCTCGGCGCGCTGCGGCACGTTGGACAAGATGCCGTTTTGCGTAAGTCAGAGCGGAGCCTGGTGCTGGCACGCTCAGCGCCTGAGCTGGTAGCAGGATTTCCACCAGCTCGACATAAGGTAGCTGGCAGGCAGAAGGGTCCTGTCCCCCCTTTTATATGACATTCGCAACCAGGCCCCGTGCAGGGTCATGGTCAGCCCCTTCCCAGCCTCTCACCTGAGCCCAAGGGCTGTTGTGAGCCGTGCGGTCCGGCCCCCACGTCCCCGGGCAGGGCGCTGCGGGCTGCGAGGAAAACCCACCCCTTTCCTGCGGGCACCGTGCTGCCGAATCTCATCTTCATTCACTGCAGACCCACCGGTTTTGTACGGTCCCACTGCAGGGGCCCTGCTGGTGACACCAAGCAGCCCTTATGATGGAGCCTGAGCTCCTCCAGACAACATCGGTGCAGCCTCTGCTTCTGCAGCAAGAGAGTTCGGGGGCTCAGGACACGCATGCATGCAGGCAGACATGCCCATGTGTGCCAAACATACATGACCTGCTGATGAACACCCAAGACCCCCCTGGCTCAAACCCACCGAGCAAGGTCTGTGAAAAGACCTGGGCTGCTGAGACACGGCCCTGCTGCCTGCAGCCCAGGCATCGATGTAGTTGTATGTGTCAAGAAGGGCTTCCTCACGGTCCAACATGCTCCATCCAGCCAATGGGTTTCACCGGTCCTGGCCAACAAATTCTTGCTGGTAGAAGCGGTGTCTCCACTGGAAGGAGCTGCTGGTGGGGGTCAACCAGTAGATCTATGCCAGCAAACCTGTTTCAAGCATAGACAAGGCTGGAGTCTTGCTGAAGGGAAGCTGCGTCGAGGGGAAAGGCTGGGATTGAAGCCAGTAGGCAAAGCAAGGTAGGCACGTCTCTTCTGTGAAAGCTGCTCCCCCAGTGCCGATTGCCCTCTGAAGAAGATGGCAGACTCCACCTTGTTGGCCTCAACCCTCCTTTGTTTGGCAAGGACTTACTGCGGGGCACCGGGTTGATGGCGGTGGAGAGCCTGGGCAGCAGCATGGGACTTAGCCGAAGTGTTTCCTGTGGGGTGTCTCGCCCCTCTGGCATCCCAATGAAGAACTGGCGAAGGAAGGTGCTGGGCCCCAGGTGCTCAGCTGGAGCGGAGAACAGCCCAGGCACCATTTGTTCCTGCAGCCGCAGCCGGAGAGCAGAGCTTCTCGCAGCCCAGAACCGTTGCATCCACTTGTCCCTTGGCTGCGGATCCCTACAAGCCCCAACCGAGTCTCCTCATCTCGTTAGCTCGGCATCCCCATCTCCGGTAGGCTGCCGCATTTCACAAAGCCAAGCCAAGGGCTGTCGCTTCCCTGCGGGGCTGCTTCAGAGAGCCTGCTCGTCACTTTGTGACACAGGCCCTCGATCACACACGTATAGATGTACCAGAGATAATGGCCCTTAATGCTATGATATCTAAAGAGCTAATCAAGGAGCTGCTCCGAGAGTACAGCTGGGTGTTTGCCTACAAAAGTCAGTCCTTTCAAATCAGCCCAGATGCTTCTTGTACGTCCATGCAAGCCAATGGCCAGGCTTGTACCGGCATGTCTATGCACTGCCCCATGTCCGTGCATGCAGCATTCCCCAGATATGCTGATATACATGTAAATTTGGTGTGTGTGCATGCACGTGCATGTGTGTGCACACATCTCTTTGTCTCCGTGTTCTTTGGTGCTGAGCCATGACGCAGTTTTGGCTAGATGCCTGCAGTGCACGCGGAGTCCATTTGCTCTGGCACAGTCCATGTGGGGCAATCCGGGAGCAGTTCTGTTGTGTCAGTAGCTGGACGCAGGCTGGCGGGACCCAGCAGTCACATCTATGTTCATCTCCGATACGGCAGCCCTGCACAGCATCTGCTTGTGTTTCTAAACGTCTCTGGGCACTTCTGCCTAAAGCCACCTGGAAAGAGAAGACCTAAGTGATGGAAGACATCAAGAGAGCCCTTCTGCTTGGATGGGACTCAAAAGCAAGAAGGTGCAATTTGCTGAAAACCCTCAGAATTAAAAGGAAAAGAGGTCTTTCCTTGGCTCTCAGCTGTGGATGGTCCATTGAGGCATGCTGGCAGGCCACAGGAGGGACAGGTTGGCTATCAAGCAGCACAGGACCCCCAAGCTGCCCGGCTCTGAAAAGTTGGAAGCACCATGATTTTAAGCTAATGTTCAACCCCTACGCTCCCACGCTGGGGAGGGGAGAGAGCGCAGGGCCTAGGGCGTTGCAAAGCAGGCCTTGAAGGGCAGCAGTTGGCTTTGGTGTCTGCGTCTTCCCCTCACCTCCGAGTTTGTGCCATCCTGTGGGGACCATTAATTGTGGGGGTAAGTTCCCCACTGAGCTGCCCACTTACCAGATCTGATTTGCGGGTGCAGCTTCAGGGAGACATCAGTGGAGCCTCGTCTGAAAACATCAGTGGCCTGTTCCTGAGAAACAAGGAGCCCCCACACCTCCCTTTCAAGGCCAGGAGAACTCAGGGCCCAAACCCATCCTCAGCAACACCCCCACAGCCCCGTTGTCTTCCCAGAGCCTCCGCAGGCAGAAGTGGGCCGCTGAGGACGGAGCGGGATGTCGCGGGAAGCATGCGGAGAGATGCACGTGAGCTTCAAGGCTTGCCTTGTCTCGGACACTGCACGATGATTTAACCGGACGGCATCCCCACGTTTCTCTCCTGAGCCTACAGCCACCCCTGTTCTTTCTTGCTTTTGTTTTTGTCTTTGAGTCCTCTTTACAGGACAAAAGTCTCCATTTTCTTTAATCACTCCTAGGCCCATTGGACAATGGGGAGGAGGAGCATTAAGAAGCAAGTTGGTAAGTTTATTTTGATGAAATACAATAATTATCGTGCTTAGCAGCTGTTGCTATTTAAAATAAGAAAAAACGGGGCTTGCATTGAAAATGTTTTGTAAACCATGTGCACCAACAATCTGTTCCAATGAAACCAGCCATTATGAAAACCGTATAATAGCAGGAGCTCATTACAGAAAGTTAAATTGCAAATCATATTTTGTTTCAAATGAGCTAGATGAATGCATAATTTGCCTCAAAGAAATAGTTTTTCGTTTTGATCCGGCTGCCAAGAGCTGAAGTTCTCCGGCTGCAGCTGCTAGTAGGGACTGATTGTCCATTTCAAACTACAGGAAGTTTTGGTTTCAAAGGAGGATTTGGGGAAGAAGTTAAAAAAAAAATGACAGAACTATGAATGCAACTCCCCTCCCTTTCAGAGACAATCTGCTGCAAAAGCTCAGTAAGTTTCCTAAATGAATAGCAGCGCCTGAAGAGTTTTTCACTTCTGGGATTGAGGGGTAAATAAGCCAAGGACAAACCAAAGGATGCTCCCCCCCGGGGCCAGCCAGCACACCACAATGGACCACCCTTGCAGGAACCCGACACCCAGCACGACGATCAGTCTGCTCAGACCAAGACTTTGTGGTGCCTCCATTTTCAGGTAATCCTCTTTGGACCCGGTTTTTTGGTGTTTCTTAGGACCCCTCACCCCTAAGGACTGTGGGGTTGTCAGTGCTCAGAACTGCCGGGAATTAGGGCTTAGGCTCCAGGTCAGCAAAGCATTTAAGGAAGGGCTGAGTTTGAAACAAAGGTATCAGTTCACCCCTGTGCCATTTAAAGCAGGTCCTTGGCTTTAATCCCATGCTCAGCTCACAGTGACTTATTGAACCTGTCTTCTGCTAAGGGGAAGCACGTCTTTAGGTGCATTGCAGGGAACTGCAGCCCCTTTGAACGCACCAGCTAACTGTGCCCCTTTGCACCAACGAGAGTGCTCCTCTACCTCTCAGGAAAACCTGCACGTGCAAACAGTTACCTGTGTGTGCAAACAATAATGCTGTTGAAATGCAAGAAAGGGCAAATTTCGTGATGTGTACAAGACCCCGGGGAGGCTGGGAGGCTCGAACCATTCAGGGCTGAAAACTAATGAGGCCCCTGTCTGGAAGCTGATGCCAGCACACAGAATATTAGTTGACTTGCAGTTCATCAAAGCCTGGGGACTTGCAGATGCCTGGCTGATCGGCACTAGAAGCTGGAGGCAGTCAGGGCATGCTGGACTCGAGACCAAGCTGACTTCTGAGTGACTCCTGACTGTCAGATGCACTGGCATTGCCTGCCCAGGTCCTGGAGAATGGTCTGCCAGAGACCATTCACTTGACAGCCTGTGGCAGCAGCGGGGTAATTACCAGAGGACACTTGTTTCACAGAAACAACAGCGCTGCCTGCGCTGGAGTCTGCAGTCCCGCTTTCTAGCCTAAAAATATTCCTTTGCCATATCAAGGACATAATTTATAAACACGAAAGCAGTTATTATCCTTTAATCATGGGCTTTGTCCTAGTGACTCTTAGCAATCTCTGTGTTATTAATGAGCACAAAATAAATGTCATCGCAACGGTATTTTTAGTGTCGCCTACTTTCTGCACTTAATAATGCTAAGCATTACTACAGCTCTCTGAAAACCTCGCCTCACCCGCGCAACGCCCCCGTGGAGAGAGGCAAGTGTGATTGCCCCCATGTCTGAGTGGGAAAATGGAGCCAGAGAGGGAAAGGGACTGGCCTGAGGCTGCTTGGGTGGACAGAGCACACATGCTCATGCTTCTCACCCCCAGGCTCAAATTTTTCCCAGCCAAAATTTCCCCCGAGTAGATTTGCGTCCCATGGGAGACTGAGGTTGCTAGACAGGCCCAGGATGTCCCACCTCCCCAAGGCACCAGCCTGCATCCCAGCCCATGCAGGTCCCTTCCACTGGGGCTGGCAGCTGCACCTGGGTTTTAACAGGTGTCCCTGGGGGATCTTGGTCTGTGTAACCCAGGTGGTACTCCAAGAGGTACCCCCTCTCCAATTGAAGGGATCAAAGCCGGCGCACAAGCGCTGTGGGAGGTGTAGGGCCTCTCCTCCCCCTAGAGGGCAGAGCCAGACCACCAATGGGGACTTAACCATATACCTTTTAATACTGGGAATATAACAGGCATAAATCAGAGGGTATACTGGACACTACAACGCCCCAAGGGGCAGGATTCAACAAAGGTTAGACACTTACAATCACTGACAAAAAACAGGGTTAACAAAATATAAAACACAAACAGCAGAACAAACAATACAAGTTGGTGAAATATAAAAAATGCACAAAATGCCAAGTGTCAAATGAGAAGGAAATATAGGGCCTTGGTACCTGGAGGGAGAGGAAGGGGGGAAAACACAACGGCCCCTTTCCACTGCAAGAAGATTTGCTTCTTGTTATCTCACTCACCCCCAGTCACCTCAGCTGGGACTCGAACCCAGCTCTCCCATGTGGTAGGCAGGAACACAACCACCACTGGGGGCACTGCTCCACCCTGTGAGGACTCTTGACCTTCGCAGAGCCTAGCCTTGGATTGGGGGAGCTGGAGGCAGAGCTGGGAACCCCTCAGGTCGCTGCTCAGATCCCTCTCCCAGGGGACCCTGGAGCCCAGCGGGGGCCTCTCCTGCC
>NW_017728927.1:5737520-5766789 GCF_001723895.1 Crocodylus porosus | reverse complement strand
TGCTGCCTGCAGGTCCTGCTCTTTCCGGCTCTTCCAGGGCACTGCTCCCACCCCACTGGCCTAGCTCTTGCCAGCTCTGTGAAGCTCCTTCCTTGGTGTCCCTCACTGGTCTCCCCTGAGTCAGCCGCGCTGCCCCTTTTATCCCCCTCCAGGTGACCCAAGGGGCCAATCAGGGGACACGGGGGGGGGGGAGGTGAGTCTCTGGGGCCTGATTGGTGCGGAAAGGGAATCCCAAGTTGTCCAATCATCTTTTACCCCTTCAAAACCCCTGGGCCAGGTCACTGCCAGCCAGCCCCTCACACCTGTTACTGGGACCCTGCAAAGGCCAGCGGTGCCTGCCTGGGGAGGGATCCATGTGGCCCAGCCCTGGCCAGCTGCAGCAGTGCTAGGCTTCCTCTGTCACTGCTGGGGGGGGGCTCAGAGGACCACAGAGCCCTGCCCTGTGGTTGTGGCATCCCCTGAGCCCCAGCAGGGAAGCTGGCAGCACCATGGCTCAGATGCTCTCACCTACGCAGTGCTGGGAGCTGAACCCTGAACCCCTTGCACAGCTCATGGGGGACATTTTTCTTGGGGGACCTGCTTCTGGGGTCCAGGCTGGGGTTCTGCCGTGAGGCCCAGCATGGCTATGAGCATTGCAGGCTGCAATGCCCAGCCTCCGATGGTGTCCTGCACCTGCCTTGATCCGAGAGAGGCTGTGAAAGCTGCCCTGAGCTCTGCAAAGCCTCTGGCAGCAGCAGCAGGAGAGAGGAAGGGAAAGCCGTGGGAAGAGGCAGGGGCGGCGGGAGAGCTGGCCTGTCTGTCATCCTGCCAGCGAGGAGCCAGATTGGCGCTGGAGGAAACCCACTAGCTGGCACTTCAACCCACATCCAAATTTACCTGCACAGCGCTCCTGTCTCTTGGCTTCCCTCAAGGTCCTGGATGCCATTGATTCAGATCAGAGACTTGGCAAACCCGGAGTGGTGTCATCCCCACTGCACAGATGGGGAAACCAAGTCATAGAGGAGTTCAGCCGCTCGCCCAAGTAGGGGTGAAGACGAGGACGCTCGATGCCCAGGCCTGTGCCAGACGGGCTGGACCTGCTGCCTTCCCTGTTTCCCTTCGGTAGCCACTCCTTCCAGGGCAAAGCAGGTGAGAAATGCAGCGGTGCTGGTTGGCGCTGGGGTGAGCGACACCCGAGGGGCAGGACAGGAGCGGTCAGAAGCTGAAGAGATGGACGCCTGCCCTGCCCTGCCCTGCCCCTCCCCAGCTGCAGGACTCTGGGGACATCGGTTTGCTTTCCCTTGCTGGTGCTGCCGGGGACTTGTGCCATGTGCTGGCGTTTGCCCACGAGAAGTAGACTGCACGGATCCTGCACCCAGGGGCCTCCAGACCCTGCTGGCTGAGCTGGTCTCTCTCAGGGGGGCAGATTTTTGCCCCCTCCCCACGGCTGAGCCCAAGGGATGAGCTGGGAGCCTGCCTTGTGCACCTCCAGGGCTCTGGGCAACACCAGGGAATGCACCCCTGGTCCTGCTGAGCCCAGGTGCACGGGGATGGAGGGGTCTGGCCAAGAATAAAATGTGCAGATGGGTCCAACAGGGACGGGGGTGCTTCTTGGAGCTGGGACGTGAGGCACGGCCAGGCTGGCTCTGGCCCCAGATGCAGAGAGCAGGTGGAGGCAGGAAGGTGTGGGGTTTGCCTCCCTCACCTGGGAGGGCCGGGGCAGAGGACCGGCCTTGCACAGGAGCAAAGCAGCTAGGGTGTGTTTGCAGGTGGGAGCCCGCTGGGGCCATCCTGTCTGCCCTGATGAGGCCGGCTGTGCCCTACAGCATGGTCTTGAAGCCATAGGGCCAGTGAGAGCAGGGGCAATTTGTTCCCAGCAAGCAACGAGCTGCGCCTGGAAAACGCAGCTGGAGCTGCTGCGGGACAGACCAGAGCCCCTCGACCCCGCTGGTCTGCATGAAGGTAGGGGTGTCCTGGGCTATGGGCTGGGAAATGGCCTCTGTCCTCTGCAGGGTGCAGCTGGAGGGGCCTGTGCTGCCCTGGGGCTGGGCTCCAAAGCAGGTGGGTCCCGTGGAGCTGGGGCTACAGGGGGAAAGCTGAGGCAGTCCCCACCGAAAGTGTTGGCTGGTTCCTGGCACGAGGACGGGGAGCCCGTGGTCCTGCGGACAAGGGAAATGGCCTGGTGCCTGCCCTCCAGCAGGCAGGAGGGGAGCACCAAGGGGGAGACCCAGGAGCGAGGTGATCGGGGGAGGAAGGGGCTTCTGGGGTGTGCGCCCCGCCAGATCACCACAGCATTCGAGTGCAAGGTGCATGCAGCAGGGTCTGCATTTTGGCAGCGCCTTTTGAAGGGGAGGCCGGTGCCCAGGTGCAGCTTCCTAGCCAGGAAGCCAGGGAAGAAGCTGGGTAACGGGCTGGATCCCAGAGCTGCAAAGGTCAATGGAGCTGAGCGCTCAGCGCCAGGCAGTCGGGCTCTGGGCAGTGGGCAAGCAAGGGGAGGTAGCAGCCAGCTGTGTGCCTGCCTGGGCACCCCGTGCCTCCAGGAGCTGACAGGCAGATCCTCATCATGCAGCCGTCACACGTCTGCAGGCACCCGCAGAGTCCAGGATGCCCCGGAAGCAAATTCTCAAGCCCTTGCTTGGGTTTTCCAAGCTGACCCTAAAAGCAGAGGGCAGCCGCAAATGCGGTGGCACAGGGCACCTCCCTATTGAAGCCTGCCTGGACTGAATTAGCTCTGCGTAGACCTCCCCCGGCTGTGACCCGCGACAGAGCACACGGACCCAGCCGGCACCACGTCTTATCCGCGAGACCAGTGCAATGCTAAGAGCCTGGGGTCTGGCTGCCCTCCGGAAAAGAAAACTGTTCATGGGGCAGCCGCCCAAGTTAGCTACTCTGGTCAAAGGTCCGTCAAGGACGCGGGTCTCTTTGGAGCCTGGATTAAAACCTTGTCTTCGTTGCCCTTTTGCTCCAAATTAGCTGCCCCGGCCCAGCCAATGCGAGGGCGAACATGCCTTTTTCTTTTTTGCTTTGCTTTCTCTGCAGCGTAGAGACACCCCACTGGCAGAATCTGCCTTTCTCCTCCCCTGGGCAATCCCAGTTTCTCCTCCCCTGGGCCCCCGATTCACCTCCACAGATGAGAGGGGAAAGACGTCCCTGGGCAGCAGGGCATGAGGGTCTGGGCCATGTGGCCCCGGTCTGGCCCAAAGCCAGCTCCCCTGGCCGTTCAGACTTCCCTCCCGGCGCTGCGGGAAACCAGTGCGGTTGCTGGGAGCTGCTGGGACACCGAGCACCCGTTGACCGTGTTGCAAGCTGCGCCCGCCTGAAAGGCAAGGGATCAGCAGCAAGCAAATTGCTGCCATTTGAACCTCTAAAGCGGGGGGCGAGAGCTCACAACAAGCACTTCTATTATGAAGCCAGATGAATGAATAGCGCAATATCCCCAGCTCCCCAGGGAATGGAGGCTAGCTTTGCAGAGAGTCCTTAAATGCATCATATATCTTCAGAGCGAATTTGGAGCCCGTTAACCTAGCAGCAAACCGGCGAAAATAATTGAAAAGGCTAAAGAATGTTCTATAACCTTCAACCAAATATTTAAAACCATAGGCTCGGGGGGTTTTTTCTTTTTTTTTGGGTAAAGCCCTGGAGCTTAATGGAGATAGGTGATTTAATCTTACTTCCAAGGCTTAATTGCCCCCTATTTCATCCCCTCTGTCAATGATAGGTGGCCAGCTGCCTGCTTTTCCTTGTTGCTGCCGGGGGCGGTGAAGGGGAAGGACAGCACATCCCGTGTCTGCCGGTTCGTGGCTATTAGCGCTCAGGACCCTGCTTGCACCCTCCCTCCCCATGGCAGGGGCATTGCCGGATTAGCTGCAAAACCTGACTCTGCACATCTGGTGGTGTTTGGATCCAGGGCTTTGGTTCACTGTAAATATGGGCTCAGGATGAGTCAGGATGTGCTCCCAGACCTGGTCTGGAGATGCCGGTGCTCAGGGGTGTTCGGGAGAAGGTGGCAGGGTAGATACTTGGGTGACTGATGCTGAGCGGAGAGGTGAAATGGGCCGTATGGGGGGCTGAGACGGCTCATACCTCATGTCTGGAGGTGCTGGGCAGGGGGCAGGGCACATCCCCAGAGCCGGGGGCGCCAGGCAGCCAGGCCTCGCTGGGCCGGTGGATGGGTGTGTGTTGGCCTCAGGGGATCAGGAAGACTCAGCATCCTCTGAGTATCTCTGCTGGACCCCAAGCCCGCGGTCCTCCCTCGGCCGTGGGTCCCGGAGAAGCCCAGGTAGCTCTGCCCGACTGCAGGGCTGGACCTGCTCCTGGGAGCAGATGACCCGCAGCCAGGACTGTTTGTGCAGGGCGTCATGGGGGGCACGTTTGGGGCCAGATCCCGGCAGGCCGCTGAGAACAGCCAAGCAGCTGTGCGGGGTTTGGCCTCGGGAACATCTGGAGCATGTGTCCGGTGACATCTGAACGCCGGCCCCACGTCTGTCCTCCTCCTGCCTCCTGGGAACAAAATGCATCTGCGTGGAGATGTTCAAAGGGGACGTGGAGAGCCCGAATCTCCTGCCCCTTGACCTTCAGCCAAATGCCCCGTTAAAGTGCAGCGTGGGGCGGTAGGAAATCTGATCGGGGGCCCGGCAGAGTAACTGCATCCCCACCTTGCAGAAGAGCTCGTGTATCCCCTCCCGTCTCTCTCTTTCCTTCTTTCATCTCTTAGAAACGTCGCAGTGGTAGAGCGCTGTGCAATTAGCTCAGAAACGCTCTTCTGTGTCTCTCCATTCAGCTAACGAGGTACTGTCATGGGGCGGGGGTCCTCTCCGTGCAGGGCTGGTGGTTAATTGTACAGGCTGCAATACTTTCGGTGCCCAAGAGGACTCAAAGAGTTTGCCGCTCGTCAGACTCGGTCACCAGGCACGAATTAGCAAGCGTGTTTACGGAGGGGAGTCCGGACTGGGATTAGACCCCAGGCCACACACAGATGGTGTTGCCAACGGAGCCGCTGAAGCAGAGCTGACGACAGGCTTCCCACTTCACCCTCGCCTGGGGGCCTGGTTCAGAGGATTTAAACTGAGGCTCGACATGCCTGGAAACGTGGGCGGGTGACTCTCCTCTCCGGGGTGGACGCACCGGTGGAGGGCGCGAGGTGCTGCGTGGAGGGGAAGAGACACGAGGGGCCGGTAGCACTGGGCTGGCTTCGGGAGCTCGGCGTGTTCCCTCCGCACCCCGCGTTCGAAATGCAGGTGGGATTTCTTTCTGCTGGAGACAGCGTCTGCTTCTGGCCCTGTCGCTAGCATGAGGGGCACCGGTCTCCAGGGCTTGGCTGGCATGCTTGAGCTCGGAGCAATGAAAAGCGGCACGCTGTGAACCGTGCTGGTGTGAGTTAGAGGTTGGGGGGCTGCAGTTTACTTGCAAATGACCCGTTTCCATTGCATGGACGTTCAAGCACGCGGCCCGTCCGGTGCTAGACTGGGGTTCTTGGCTGGGTGCCGGCGGGGCGCTTGGGGTTCGTCCACCCTGCCGGGCCCCTGCCCCCTTCGCCAGCCACCGCTGAGCTGCTGAGTTGGTGCAAATAGGCTGTGAGACGGCAGCTGCTGGAGCAGGCTGGGACGCGTGCCGGCACACCCAGCGCCTGGCTCTGAAGTGCCCGCACAACCGCTGGGAAAGCAGGCATGGAGCCCGGGTGTTTGCGGGGGATAATGGACTGAGTGTTTATGACCCACAGTCAAATTTTATCACCGACAAATGGGATTCCTCTGGCTGCTCTTTTACGACCTGCCTGTCCCCAGAATCTTCCTCCTAATTGCTCCAGAGAGGTTTTTACAGGGCGTTCGCAGGCCTTGCCGGGATGCTGCTCGCATGTGGTCCTGATGCTTCCAGCGTCCTAGGAAAATTTGACCGGATGACTAGGGAAGTCCTGACTCCCTCCTGGCGCCACATTACAGCCAAGCAGCTTATTTTACCTGGAGCACTGCTGCTCACTTATTTTACCAGTGAGCAGCAATGATTCTTCATCCCTGTGTGCCATCACCTGGGTCCTGTGCCGTGTCTGCGTCGGACCCTCGCAGGGTGGCAGGTGGTCAGCCAGGAGCGTGCAATTCTCCGTGCGAGTGGCAGGGAACCTGCGTGGAGTCTGTATCCGGAGAAACCAAGGGTGCGTCCTGCCCAAAGCAGGAGTAGCAGCTTCCCCAGCATCAGCCTCTTGCTGAAATCCAGCCGGGGTGGGTAGAGGCAGCATGCACGCGACAGCACTGGAGGAAGGCTGGAGAAGGTGCTGAGAGGAGAGGTGAAGCCGACCAGACCAGACGGTGGATCTTGCAGCTTGTGTTGGCTGAACCAGGGTCCCACCGTGCCTGCTCCACCTCCCGCGGTGCACAGCCAGAGCAGGGCAGGGCAGGGGTCGTGCTGGCTTCGCGCCCTGGAGCTCAGGGGGCACTGGGCAGAAGTGATGTCCTGCCCCACGTGGACCTTCAGGGTGCAGAAATGGTTCCCAGGTCTCACGAAGGCAAAACCAGAACCTGTAGAAATCCTAATATGGGCCAGCTGGGACAGACAGACAGCTCACCCCCAGGATGGCCAGGACAAGGCCTGGGATGGAGCAGTCCAGCTCAGATGCTTGGTCTCCACCAGACAAAGCAGGGCCTCGGAGCTCCCCGTGTACGAGCTGAGGGTGCTGGGCCCTGGGTTGTTTGAGGGACGGGATCTTCACTTGTTTGACTAGAAACACCAGAGAAACCTCCCTAGGCAGTGTGATCAGATGCAGCGTGCACCATGAGCTAACGTGACGGCAAGCTGCTTTGTCTCAGCCAGCCGGGAGGAGCTCTGGGAGGTCTCCAGCGGCCGCACAGCGCTTGCAAAACAGCTCCCGGTCCTCATCGGGGTCTCCAGGCACTGCTGCAGCATGGGTGCCATGAGCTGAGCCCTTCTGGGGCCAGGCAGGCCGATGAATGCCTGTTCCCCTGTGGGTTTTGCTTCTCTGAGCGGAGCAGAGGAGCCCTTGCCATCGGAGGATCGGCTGAGTGTGAAAGTGAACGTGGAGCGAGCATGGCCCCGGTGTGGTGTTCCCCTAGAGAGGCAGAGGGTGATGGCCTTGAGAAACAGCCGCGAGTGCCAGCAGACATCGCTGCTGGTGCCTGCGTGAGGTGTGACCTTGAAGCCGTCTCCTGCCGGACGCTCGAACCGCTGTCTTTGCCTGGGCATCCTGTGCCCTGCAGTGCGGGTTCTCCGTAGGCTCCCAGCTCTCCAGCTACTCCCTTTCACCTGTCCGTTTCCAAGTGCTCTACGCAGGCGGTCAGCATCATTCTGCCCACGTTACAGACCAGCAAACCGAGGCAGGGAGAGGTGACATGATGTGCGTGCCATGGTGCTGGAGGCCAGGGGAGGGGCTGAGAATAGATCCCTGAGCCCCAGCCCGGTGCCGTGCCCTCGGTGTGTGCTGCACAGGTGGGGCTGTAGGGTGCACGCTGAGGTGTCCCTAGCCTGGGTTTGCTGGCTGCTGCACCTGTCAGCCAAGCCACGGACTTCATCCCTCCTGCTCCGTGGACCCTTGTGCATCCTGGAGCCTCTGGGAGCCTGGCAGCTCCCCCAGCGCGAGGCAGAGCAGGCTGCCGCATGCCTGCACCATCCGTAGCGTGGCTAGTTTGGAAGTGCTGACGGGGAGAAGCAAAGGTCTCCTGATCTCCGGTGATCCTCCATGGCAATGCCAGAAGGTGATCTCAGATGCCGTATCTTCTTGCATGCAATGCACACCTTTCCCCCCCAAATCGGGATGCCTGCATTAAGTGGGGAAGCTGCTTTTCTGCCTGGGATAGAAGCACCTTGATCCACCGCGCAGCAATCATTGCAGCTGGGGGGGTCGGTCGACTTCATGGCTCATTGTTCATCACTCCAGAGGGGTTAATGATCATCTCTCCTTTTTAATGATCCTGATGTTCCACTAATCAAATTAACCTTTCTCAGGGCTCTTTGGTTGCCTGCTTGCTGCTCCTGGTCTCAGTCCTCCTATTTCACAGACCTGAAGACTCTTTTTAGCTCTTTTCAAAACCTTAGATCCGCACATGGAGATTGGTCTTCACCAGCAGCTCAAGTTTCAGCTTTAGTTAAGCAGGAAAGGGAGGGTAAGCCAGCTAAGGACTAGACTGTGCCCCTGTTCTGTGCAGCTATAACTTGAAAAATCTTTTATTTTGACTTTCAAAAAATAAAGTTGCATATTATATGCAAGAACATGTTACATATGCAAGGATGTTGCATATATGTTCTTATATGCAAGGACATGTTGTATACCAGAAAATACAGTATTCCAGCCATTGATCGTGCTGCCTCTGGGGGGGAGCTGGATCTGCTCATGTATTAAACTCCTCCCAAGGCAGATGGGATGATGTGTTGTGTTTGCTGAGCTGTACCTGGAGCCACTCACCCTGATCTTGCCCTGGGCGTATCCAGGTCCCTGCAGATGACTCAGATGCTTCTTCCTTGAATCGTTGTTGCTGTTACAGCTGTGTACCTACAAGCCAGGTGCTTGGAGACTGGTGATGTGCAGAGCATCAGAGCCAATGCAGAACAGGCTGCAACAGGCGGCCCGGGCTCGCGCATGGATCACTGAGCTCAGCTGCCTCCATTTTGGGAGCTGGGATGTTTTTCTTTGGGGGCAGGAGCTGCCCTGAGGGAGACACGCTCCTGGATCTGTGCTGTCATAGCCGTTCATTAAGCCAGTGCTGGGGCAGGAAAGGGGAGCCTACGGCCAGAGACAGCGTTCCCCCGTCTGCCCTAAGGCCACAGCCTCTGCACCGGAGAGGGGGCTTGTCCCCATAGGACCCCATTCATGTGGCTCAAGGGAGGAAAGGGGGTCCCAAGAAGGCGCCATGAGCTGGGTCTTGCTCTGCCATGTCTGTGCTCGGAGCAGAATGGGGATGCTTCCAAAGCCCAGAGCTGGTGCAAGGGGAGGTTGGTGTCTCTGGGACCAAATCTGGGTGGAGAGATGCTGAGCCCCGTGGAGGGAGCAGCAGCCAGAACTGGCTACGGCGAGGGAGACCTGTGCATCGCCAAGCACCTCGTGCTCTGGCTTCTGCAGCACAGGCCTGTCCTGACGTGGCAGGATGGAGACGACTGGCCTATAGTTTCAAGTGTGGCGCCCAGAGCTGGACGCAGTACTCCACACTAACTGGCCTTCGTCTCAATCAGATTTCCTGCTCATGGCAGGAGGATGAATGGCCCTGATTAGAGCGAGGTGAACGTGCCCCTTGCGCTGCAGAAGGACTCTGGGCCAGGCCAGCTGTGCTCACAGCCACCATTAGAAGATGTGTCTGCTTGCACGTATATCTATGCCCTGCCCTAAGCTTTGGGGTGCTTTGCGTAGCTTTGGAGACCGTGACTTACCTAAGGAACCCAGGACTTTCCAAAGCCCTGCCTTTGTATGAAGCTCTGGCTAGGCTCAGAGACTGGCCATAAAACACGGCACCTGGACACCCTTTGGCCGTTGCCCAGGTGTGTCCACGGCCTTCTGTTGCTGCTACAGCTGAGTTCAACTTCCCCTAATGGAGCCGGGATTGACGGACCTTACTAGTTTTTCTGAAGACCTAGAGAGGTTGGTCTTTTCTGCTCTGCACCATCCATCCCTTTCCTCCTCCCATCTTGTGCTCCCAGAGCAGCAAACCATCCCACACCCCTCACCTGCATTTCAGCGTTTGGCTGCAGGGTGGCCACAGCTCAGGGACATGCCAAAAGGGCTCCGAGCTGTCAGGACAAGCTCTGAGAGGCATTGCAGACAGACGTATACTCTTAGTTGCCCAAAAGGGGCCAAAGGCAGCCAGAATCCAGGTCAGTTTGGTGCCTGGGACTGCTGAAGAAAGGAGGAAAGGGAGAGAGACAGGAGCTGGTACAACCCAGGTGCATTGAAGCCATGCTGATTAGACAGCAAAGCCCAGGGGTGGAGCAATGCAATGAGGAGCTTGCTTGGGTTTTTGGCTCGTGGATGCATCTATCCCCTGGACCAGTAAAGGGTGCTGGAGAGATGCAGAGCTGCGGCCACCCTAGGAAAAACCAGGGTCTCACACCTCTCTAAACCCATTAGTTACCCAGTGACTTCTGGCTAAATAGCAACTTCCCCCCGCTGCTCTTTGAAGGATGCGGCAGGGGGGCATACTTGGCAAATCAGGAGAGAGAAGCCCTTTCCAATTTGACCTCCTCGTCCTTCTCCATTTAGGGTTGATATTTTCTACTGTGACCTTTCAGAAAAGGCCATCGATTGGCAAGAAGCTGAAGCTGACAGGCCGACTGCAGGCTCCCCACACAAGCCCCCTGACGTGTGCGTGCTTGCACGGGGCATCCTTCCTCCCCACACAGGCTCCACTGGCTTGCAGCAAAGATGCACCCTGCTCCCATTTCCAGGGCCCACAGGAGCTGGGGACAGATTTTGCCATGCCTGTCACCAGTGGCCAGGCACAGCCAGTGATTGCAAGCTGTGAGGGACACCTTCCCCCCCCTCCCCTCTCATCTGCTGGCCAGAATTAGGTAGACCTTTGGAGCCAGAGTAGCAGCCTCTCCGGGGTGAAGATGGTGAGGGTCGGGTCAGGCCAGGCCGGTCTCCCCTGGCAGCATCTCTGCCTGTCTGCTCCTCTCAGTCCTTTCAAGGCTTTTGGTCTAATACATTTCACAGCTGATGTGTTGGCTCTTTCTGTCCCTGAGTACCGCTCCCGGGAGCTTCCTCCAGCTGCTGCAGCTTTGATCTGCTTGATTTTTTTCCTGCATAATACACAGCTACGGGGTGTTGGCTTGAATCTGCCGGATAGTCGATATGATATGTTTCAGTGGAGAGAGCAGAGTCATTTGGACCGAAGCAGCGTGTTTGAAAGAAGGCATCACAATGCATTAGAGCTGGGTAGGTTTCCCCTCACCCCGCTTTGATTTTCAGGTGAGCTCAGGGGAGGTGAACATAGCCCAAGAGCCTGACAGGTTGCTGCTGGTTTGAGAGGGGCTGCTTATGGCAGGCAGAGGCCAGCTCCATCTCAACGGCTCGGTCAGACCTTAGCTTCTCTCCCTAAGGGGTTTGGGGGCAGCGTTTGCAGCGTGGGCTCATCTCTGCTGCAATTGCACTCTGACCTTCCAGGCTCCTTGCAGACAAAGAGGAAGGGCCAGGCAGCTCTTTGCTGTCACCCACGGGTGTCAAATGCATCCCAGGCCCCGTGTTCCTCCTGGCCCAGATCCACAGGACCGGTGGCAGCTGCCGTGGATGTGTTGGTCCACTTTTGGGTGGGGGGCGGAGGGCTGTACAGCCCTCACTTACCCCCTGCCACCAATTCAGCAGCAGGTCATGCCCCTCAACATCCAGGAACCCTCCAAACTACTGGCAGGCCAGATGGAAAGGTCCCACAGGCAGGATCCGGCCCCTGGGCCATGCATTTGACACCCCGGCTGTAACCATGCTGGAGATGACAAATGTGGCCGCGATCCCTTCTGGTTCAAGGATGGAACGGGCGACAGAGAGAGGTTGAAATCCCTGCTCCAGGGAAGTCAGGTCTGGAGACGCCTGTGCCCAGTGCCCCAGCGCTCACGCTGAGCGTGGCACCTCCCTGCCACCTGAGCGTGTGTTGCTCACTGTGGCTCAGGCTCCGCTTGGCTTATTTTCCCCACCTCCTCCTAACAAGCCAGTGCACCACATCACACCCCTCCGGTATGTTAACAAGCTGATAAGGCGAACAATTAATATGAGCAGGGTGGAAATTGCTAATATGCGATAGGCGGTAATTAGAATTCCATTTAATTTAATTGCCCAGTGGCTCAAACTCTGCACACAAACGCAGCTTTGTCTCCAATGGTGGGACCTGATGCTGAGCACAGCCTGAGCCATGGCCCCTGCTGCAAAGCCGCTGAGATGGAGCTGGAAGGGGTGCCGGCCCGCGGAGAGGCGCTCATGCCAGCTGTTCCCTGCGTGTCCCATGCCCGCCAGGAGGTGGGACGTAGCCACGGGTGGATCTAGGATTTACAGAAGGGAGTGCACAGAGTGAGGTGCATCCTCACATATTACACAACACATTTTTCTCTAGGTAAAAAGAAACTAGAAGCTTTACTGTCGCACTAGGCACCCAGGGCTGCGTGATTCAGTTGGAGATGGATGCAAAACAAATATCAGTTCATTGCAATTCGTTAAAAACAGTCATCAGGGCTGCAAAATAGGACCTATGTTACCTGGAGCAGGGAACAGATGGCAGAACTGCAGAAGAAAGGCTAGCCTGAATAAACATTGAGACCACTGGAAAGCAGAGGGTCGTTAACACCTGTGGGATGAAGAGTTTAGCAGGGATGGGGGTAGATGAGGATGAGCTGGGGTCTGCTTGAGACAAATCTATTTTTGTGGCTTGGTCTTGGCATAAAGAGCTGATTTCATGAGTGCTTCCTAGCAGCCCCGACCCTCGCTGCCGATTGGCAGAGAGGCATATACCATATAACCGAATAGAAAATTCCACAGAAAGTTAATGATATCATATAATTTCTCATCATAGTATAAATCTAAATATTGCTTGTAAATCTAAAAGATATGATGAATATATATGTATAGACGATATGAAATGTAACATATCATCGTTTATTATTCTATGCAGCAGTCAACAACAAGTTTAGAAATACTAAGGAATGCTAACCTTAATAGAAATATTTTCACGTTGCTGGCTGGCACCTTGACTTCACGTCATCGCAGACGGCGACTCTCAGTCCCATGATCTACAGCTGCAGTGATTGTCACATTGCTTTTGTACTACGGTAAGCATTGGGACATCCCAAAACAGTATGGGTATAATATGCTGGGGTTTGGTTTTTTAAAGTTGATTTTGCGGGGAATTGAAGTCAGCACAGTATTTCCTGGTGATCATGGACAATGCTGTTTTTTGACATTTGCACAAAAACAGCAAAACTGTGAATTAAGTAGACCCCTAATAAATAGAGGGGCTCTGCCCTGCCCCTGCAAAGGGCTTGGGAGAGGAGCAAGTGTCTGCAAGAGCCACAGGCTGGTCACAGGGTGAAGGAAGAAGCAGCCTGGATCCCCCCTGGCTGCACCCAGGCTTCCTGGCCTCCGTGTTGTGGGACAGCCCCTGCCGCTCCACCGCCTCCTTCCTTGGGCCGGCAGCTGCCCCAGGGACCATTCTCCTCCAGAGGTTTGCTCCCTCGCCCAGGCGCGGGGGGAGTTGAGATGGAGGAGTGCTTCCCTGGGAAGCATCAAACATAATTTCCAGAGCCAGCGAAAGAAGGAAGCAGAGAAAGCAAGTGCACTCCCTGCTAGCGAGAGACCAGGCTGGGGATGTGAAAACTGCCCTGGGAGGCCGTGAGATGGGGGCTGCTAGCTCTGCTGCCTGCCAATGGAGACAGGGCATGAGCAAAGCTCATGGGATGTGGCTGCTGCCTCACAGCTCTGCCAGGGGAAGGCTCAAGGTTGTGTTTGAATGTCAAATGCCCGGACGTGCCTCTAGGAAAAAGGATGCCGAGAGCATGGGGGCAGCACCCTGGGAAGCAACAGCTGGATGGAGGGCTGAAGCTTTGCAGCAGAAACCCACAGAGCGCAGCCTCTCCGCCGGGGGCTGTGACGACTGATGCACGAACAGAGACTCGGCGAGACGCGGGGGGCGGTGAGGCCATTCCGGTTCGTGGAGCTGGTGCAACCGTCCCACGACGACCGTGCCTGATGCTGGTGTCCACACTTCAAATAAGATGTTAACGAAAATTAGACAGGGTTCAGGAGAAGCAACGGGAATTAGTCAGGGTCTGAGAAACTTGCCCTGAAGTGAGATATTAAAGAGGTTTAATCTATTTATCTTGTCAAGGAGGTGAAGAGGTGGCTTGATCAAGTCCTTTAAATACCGATACGTGGGGGTTTCGTGCTTGTGGCTGGCTCTGTCATCCAGCAGGCTAAGGCATGGTGAAATCCAAAAGCAGCAGGTTCAACAGAGACAAGCTCAAACTGGAAAGAGAACATATTTTAAACATGGGGTGAGTTAACCGTTGGGGCAACTCGCCCAGGGATGCAATATGCTCTCTGTTTTTGAAGCTTCTGTGTCAAGATCAAAGATTTTTCTATAAGCTGCACTATAATATAAACAGAAGTTATTGAGCTTCATGTTAAGAATCACAGGGTGAAATTCTCTAGCTTCTGCCAGAGCTTAGATATTAGGTTAGGTTGGATATTAGGAAAAACTTTCTCACCAGGAGGGTAGTAAAACACTGGAACAGAGAGGCGGTGCAGGCTCCATCCTTGGCGGTTTTGAGGACTTGGGTAGACAAAGCCTTGGCTGGGATGGTGTAGTTGGGCTGGTCCTGCTTGGAGCATGGGGTTGGACTAGATATGACTCCCTAAGGTCCCTTCCCACCCAAACTTTGTAGGATGAATAAGTGCTTTTTATCTGTCTGATTGCTTATATCGTAGAAGTATTGCCCCGGGAAGAGCGAACAAGGCAGGGCTCAAGAATTGAAGTAGTCACGTCCGCAGCACCTGGGGGGCTTGGTGTGCTCTGAGGCTCCCATGGGTCGAAAATCCACCTGGAAATCCCTGCTTCAACCAGACTCCTCTTGGGAAGATTGCAAGGGAAGCAGTGGAGGAGGCTGGTGATGGAGCTGGCTGCGGGCCTGGCATGCCTCTGGTTTCAGCCTGATGTGTTCCCATTTTTTTGAGGCAAATCCAAAAGCAAAAATACCTGCATAAAGAAGAGGAACTGGGTGAGGACGTTATCTCTGAAGGATTAACGAGCGCCGGTGACTCAGAAGGAGGATGACTCAACGACAGGCCGTATCCAAGGGATAAAGTCATGCGGCACGGCCTCCCCCAGCAGCAGCCGTGTTTCACATGCTCAGCAGGGGCTCCTGAGCGATTAGTGCCATAGCACAGGGAGCTGGAAGCGCAGGGGACTGCTGCTATCTGCTGTAGCTTGGCATCTGTATCGTGTGATAGCCAGCCACGCGTAGCCGGCGAGGCTCGGTCAGCGCCGGAAAGGCGGACTCGAGAGGCTACGAAGAAGGGGCCTTTGATCCTGTAATTATCTGTGGTGTAAAATGCATTCTGAGCTGGCAAACAGAGAGGAAATGGGCATTGCTTTGATGTGGGCGCACGACGGTGGCTGTGCCTGGACCGGCTGGGGTGCTCTGGGTGCTGAGGCAGAGGACTCGGGGCACGGACCCGCGAGCTAGAAGGGGTCAGGGGAAGGCCAGCAGGGTCAGGGTACTTCTGCCTCTGTTGGGAATCAACACCATGGGCTCTCCAGTGGGACCGTCTTCTTCTGCACCCGGTCCCTCATCTCTGATCAGGCAAAGTGCCGCCGTGCTGGTGACGGCCTCCCGGTCCTGGCATCCCGGCTGCGCACAGGAGGGCGGCAGTGTCGTGGAGCTTGTCGGTGGTGCGGGCAGGAGTCTGGGTGTCTCTGCAGACCTGCGGGCAGCTCACACTGTGCCAGGGCTGCAGCATGGCCCAGCTGGGGCACTGGGAAAGGACCCAGCCCCCCATAGCCCAAGGACTGCAAACCTCTCCGTGTGGCTTCAGAGAGGATGCAAGGTCAGAGGCTCAGACCTGGATGCTGCAGATGCTCTGCCCAGGTCTGCTAATGCAGGTGGCTTCCTCCAACCTAAAGGTGATGTTCCCTACTCTTCCTATTGCAAAATGACCACAAAGGCCTTGTCCCATAATTGGCACCAGTTGCTTTCTTCTTTTGTCCCTTAAGCAGTTGCTGTTACAGCAGCTCTTGCCGCAAGCTGCCCCTGGCCCAGCCCTCACTGTGATCAAAGCCCAGGTTACCCCAGGCATCTGCAAGCAGGAGCCCTCAGAGCCACATAGAGCCAAAAAGCCAAGCTGCTCCCTTTTCCATCCATGTTTTCTGCCCTGTCAAATCTGCATCTCTAGCAAGAACTCTCTGGGCACGACGACAGAAAAGCCTGCACGCTGGGAACTGAGGTTAGCGTGAGGCCAGAGCCACGGACCAGGATGGTCATTGAAGTTCCTGGGTGCTTCCTGCAAGAGCAGGGATGAGAACGTGGCTGTCGTGCGCAGCCCCCTCTCTGGGCGCCATGGCGGCTGTCTCCACGTAAGCCAAGTGGGCTGGTTTGCATCCTAGGGTCCTTGGGTGGGAAAGGGGCACTGGTGCTTCCAGGATGCTGCATGTGTTGCACGAGTCCCCTCTAGCGACCAGCTCTGGGACAGCACCGCAGCCTCCGCGCTTGGCAGGCCCCGCCAACATGCCCCTTGTCCCCGGGGAAGGTGGGGAGAAGGAAGGATTAAAATAAAGGAGGCACTAGCTGGGGGATGCTCTTGCCTCAGTCTCTGGACTCTGAGCCTTGGAGAGGAGGGACCCCTAATGTGCGCACACCCACACACACATGCACACCCCTTGTTCAGTGTCCCACACCGTGCCCTGCGGGGCAGGGTGTCCTGGGGCCAGGCCGCCAGGTGAGATGCTTGCAGGTACGTGTCCTGGAGGAGAGAGCAGTAAGTGGGGCTCTTGCGGAGACCAGGCTGGTGTTGGGCCTGGGCTTTGCCCTGGCTGCTCTGTATCTTGGTATTAAAATGACCTCTAGTGGCAAGACTGAAGCAGGTGAAACACCTCTTGCATCCGAAGCAGGAGTGTGCAGAGGAGAGCACAGGCCTGCTGCAGCGAGATGCACGCAGGTCTCCCTGCATCAGCCCCTGCACCTCTGAGACCCGGGGGGAACAGCCTGAGCCTCTGCACCATGGCACAGTACACCCAAATCCCGTCACCAGGACATGTCCCAACTTTAAACCGTGCTAGAGAGAATCCTGTTCATGCCAGTGCCATGCGATCTGCCTGTGCACCCCTACGAGCTGTCCCTGCATGTGCATGCTTCCCATTTGTCCCAGTGATGCAATGACTTTGAAGCCTACAGATGACAGCGCACTTGACAACATCTGTTAATTGTTTTGTTGCAGATCGCGGCTGCAGAAATGTCCCACTGTCCCAGCACGAGGGGCATCCTTCTGCCTTGCTTCCTGGCAGCCCTGGAAGGGGAGGAGGAGAAGAGGTGCATGCCTCTTCCAAGCATCAGGTGCTTTCCTCATTCCCTTTTTTTGGCTACCAAAGCTCTCTCTCTGCAGCCTGAAGTGTCAAGGAGACACGGTACAGGTGGAGCAGAGGGCCCGGTTCATGAGCTTGGACTCGGGGCAGGGGCACATTGCATGTGCCCCCAGTCCTGCTATAACTGCTCACTGCACTGTGCCTGGTCAAGCAGGTGCCTGAGGGTAAGTCTGCTTTATAACAATAAGGGTCCTGCCCTGAGAGGCAGCCAGCATGTTGCGCCTTCGTTGCTGGTTTGAAGATCTTGTGTAGTGCTGCGTGTTGTGACATGGGGCCGGGGACCAGGCCTGCTGCATCTGTGCAGCATCCAGCACTGTGGGACCGGCCCCACGGGGCCCCGGGTTCTGGAGCCCGGCTGAGGGTTGCAGCAGTGAAATGCCGTGGTCCCTCAGTGCAGCAGGGCAAGCAGCATGCACGGCAAGGGTGCTGGCTGCTGCAGGGTGGGACATGAAAATAGCATCTTTGCTGCACCCTCAGGTGGGTGTTGGGGTGGACAGATGGGGTTTGCTCTGAAGCAAGCGATTCTGTAACAGGCTGTTTAGTTGTGGCTACAGGGCACGCTGCACCGTGGACCCCCTTGGACGTGCCGCCCTTGGCACAGCAGCCTGGCTTCCTGCACCAGGTGCTGGGGGCAGTGGGATCTGTGGGTGGCATCCTGCCCTCCTTCCCAGCTGTGCGCAGCTCTGCAGGATGTCCATGAGCCTCCCTTTGCAAACCTCTGCACAGCAGCTGTTTAAGGCATTTGCTCCCCAGGCGCAGCGATCGGAGCAAAGGGACCAACCCGTGGCTGTTCTGGGGCCTGAGGTTTCCAGGGGCCGGTGACTGCACCGGAGTGGCTCACCCCAGGTGTCCTATTCTGACCATGTCTCTGTTTCCTGTGGGCTTCCCCTTGACAGCCTCTTTGGGTTGAACTCTGTGCCGTCAGGCAGGAGAATATCACCTGGCTAAATGGAGGAGCTATGGGACTTGGAAGAAAATAATGCCGCTCGTTCCCGGCGCCCCAGGGTATGTCAACCTGTCACGGCCGAGGCAGCACGGGGCGGGCTGGGTTTAGACGTGGCCTCCCGTTCTGCCTGGGGACTGCCTGTTACCTGTGCCGTGCGGAAAGGGCAGGGGGATGTCACTGCGTCTGCGGAAATCTGCTCCCTCGTCCTGCCTTCGCTCTGGCCTTGGCCAGCCCCACGGAGCTAAACAGAAACCACAAACGGATCTTTGCACCTGGAGTTTCTTGCAGGTGTCGGGTGGCATCGGGGTCTCTCTGTGCTGGGGGTCCTTGGCGTTGCCCTTGGCAGGATGCAGCAGGGCTAGCTCTCGTGCCGTTCACCCCTGCGTCTCTGTATGGGAATGGCAGTCGAGGGGGGCGGGTTGCTCAGGGGAAGGAAGGTGAGAGGGGCAGCGGCCCACTCCCAACAAGAGGCAGGCGTCGGATCCTTCTTTCCACGCACTCTCCTTTCATTGCAGATGGGCCTGGCAGGGCAGAGAGAGCCCTTGCTGTTCACACCCGAATTGATAATGGCCGAATGAAATGCATTTACTCTCAAGCAGGCGCGTTCCCCACACCCCCAAGGTCACAGAGGACATCAGGAGCAGAACAAGGCTTTCGAACCAGGTCCCAACCTGGTCTGACCCTCATTTGGAGCAGCCCCAGGCACAGAGAAAGGTCGTCTTGTCCCTGCTCCCCCTCGCTGAGCCGTCCATGTGCACGCTGGAACCGGAGCCAGCTGCACAGCCAGGAAGGCATCGAGGTCTTCCTGCGCGGCTCGTTACGGAGATGTTTCGGACTCCCCCTCGCACGGGATGGGGAAGGATGGTTAATTTTGTCACTTCTTTCATTGCGCTGAATAATTAGTTACTGGGGATTCATTAAGCAGCAAGGTCACCTCAGGCGGTTCTCCGGCGCAAGCTGTGATTAGACTACGAAGAGATGCAGCAGCTCTCGCTGCAGTGGGTAACGGTTCTGCATCTCCTCGGACCTGACGATTGCTCCCGAGCAAGACTCGCTGCCGTATCGAGCTCCACGGCCTGTGATTTCGGATGTTGAACCAGCCTGGGCAAAGGAAAAATGCCTGCAAGATTTCAGGGCAGTGACCACCATGAGGCTAGTCCCCGCAGCAAACGAGTGTTTTCTTCCAGGGGGATTCAGACAAGGCTATATTCTGTGCTTTGCCCCTTTCAGGCCTGGGATGGCCCTTTTGGATGGTGCGTCCCAGCCAGAGAGGAGTGGGGAGGCCTGTAAAGGGATGGGGACGTCAGGGGTGGATCTGGAGCAGAGGAGCCTGCCGCTGTGGTCAGGGGAATGGCCTTGCTCTGCGCTACCAGACAGTCCCTGCTTCTGTGCATCGAGTCAGCGGCGAGCTGGAGAGACTGGGCGGCCCGGGCTGAGGGGACAGGCTCGCAGCCCGCAGGACGCTCCCAGAAAGCTGGGAAGGGCAGGTGAAAACAGCCAGGCCAGGGAAAGGAGCGAGTACAGCACACCAAGAGCACAGGTAGTCAGAGAGAGCAGTGAATGCCCCCCCAGCACCAAGCCTAAGGTGCAGCTCCCAGGCAGCGCTGGGGGCTCAGGCCCGCTGCACCCCTCTGCAAATCGGACCCACCCTCCTTCTGAGAGGTCCGGGAGGGAGCGGCATGGGGCCGCGTCTGCACGTAACACAGTGCTGGGCCCAGAGCAGGAGCCGGCAGGGACAGTCACATCAGCTGGAGATGGGGCAGATTTGCAAGGGGGTCCCGTCCCTGCACTGCGAGGGCTGTTCCCACCGCCTGATGGTGATGGACACAGCCTAGCGCACCCTGCCCAAGAGCGAATATTTTGCCTGGGTCAGCTGCAGGGCATGCATTCCTCCGGGTTGTTTTCATGCCCAAAATACCCTGCTCGCAAGCATTTTTCTGCTGGCAGAAAGGTCTGGCAGGAAGCAGCCTGGTGCCCGTCGCCAGGCTCGACAGCCAGGTCGGACGCTACCTGACATCACTCCGGGGCCTGGTCTGCGGGAGGGGGCTCTGCTTTGCGGCGTGGAGCCGTAACCCATGGAGGGAGCTGCTTCTGGCCCGAGCCGCAGCTAGACTGCAGCCTAGGCGTGGTTAGGGCTCATCTACACAGGGTAATGCAGTGTGAGCACCTCTTGATCTCATGTCTGAACTGCTGGGATGCCTTTGCTCCTCTCTCTCGGCCCTGTGGTACGTGGGTGAGATTTCTGCAGGGAGGAGACTCTTGGCACTGGCCTTTTTTCCTTCTGTTGCCATGATGTGACTTTGTAAAAATGTGTTTGCTTCTAAAGCTCTGGTTTTCCAGGCAGGGCCACCCCAGCCTGACCCCGTTGACTCTGGATTGTCCTGGTTAATAGCCTGCAGCATAGGGATGGGGAAGTCCCACTCCCATTTCCTCCCCTTTCTGACCTGGTTGAAGATCTTCCCGCAGGGTCCCGGGAAAGGAAACAGCAAGCTCAAGATGCCTGACCCCCCTGCACCCCATCTCTTCCATGCAGAGCAGGGCAGTCACAGGCATCCTCCATGCAGGGACCTCTGGGGTGCAGTGCCAGCCTGCGCAGAGACCTCAAGTCAAGCGCAGTGTTCCCAGCACGAGGGTATGCACCAGCCCCAGCTGCCCAGACCTTCGCCTGCCCTGCACCGAGCCCTGGATGGAGATCCCTGCTGAACTGCCCTGCATCTCCCCAGGATTTGCTTCCCGAGGATGCAGGCTGTTCTTAGCCCCTAGATGGCACGATGGCTGCAGGGACCGTCCCCACATGGATGCCGCTGAGCCCTGCAGCAGCCAGAGAAGGAACAAAAGCAGCAGCGTGCAACAGGGATGAACGTGATCTTGGTCCTGGCTGCCTGCCTGCTGGGCTGGGGCTTGTCAGAGCCTCCCTGAGAGGGGACATGCAGGCTAGCAGAGGATGGGTTGGCTTGGGGTGGACAGCAAGTGAACAGATGTCCCAAATTGCCAGTGGGGAACTGGGAGGGAAGCACGGTCAGGTGTACTCAGATGTTGCTGAGAGAGGGGCTGTCTGGGGCAGCTTGGCAGAGCGAGGAGAGTGGGCACAGTGAGGAGAGGTTGCAGCAGGGGCACTGGGAACGGGCTCTTGCAGTTCTCTCTCACACATCCACGCATGCCCCATGCACGCATGCAGCGTGTTTGCTGCAGACACAACCCAGCCCAGAACCTGCAGCTAAGGCAGTGAGGAACGGGAAGGGGAGGACAAGTGAGAACCCAGATGCCTGCCAGGGAGACCGGCCCCACGAAGATCAGCCTGGGTGACCGGCGGCCGGGGGGAGCCTGACTGATGCAACGACCTGTGGAGGGTGGCTGTGCTCTTGTACCCACTCCCTCCTAATGATCTGCTAGGACATGCCTGGCACCCATGTGAACAAGAAGTGTTGTGAATAAGCCGCTTGCATCCGCAGCAAGGGAAAAGGAGGGGGCTTGGGCAGCTGGTGGGAGGTGTTCAGATGAAGTCCTTGATGTGGGTTGTGGAGCTTTGTGAAGCTGTAAGGTAAGGTGTTCCTGTGACCTGAAACAGGAATCTCAGGCCTGGGGAGAGAGGTGATCTAGGAGCCTGAGCTCTGAACTGACTGGTACAGCAACCTCAGGTGAAATCGGTTCACCTTTCTGTGCCTCCCCCTCTTCCTCCTTCCACTGTGTCAGAAGTATAAGAGGAACCTACCTTTCCGTGAGCCAGGAGGTGTAATTACTGTTTGTGAATCAGTGTAAAGAGCATGCAGTGCAGGCACCAATTAATCCTGACACCACATAGGTGAGGCATGTGCCTAGCCCAGGATGATCGTTGTCCAGAATTTTTTCAGATGGACATCACTCATCAGAGCAAGGCTTTTGCTTCGCAAGCTGCCCTGAGCAGGGACAGGCATGTGGCAGACACGCTGGCTGGAGCAAGGCCTGGCACAGAAAACATGACAGGAAGAAGCACCTGTCCTCTACGCTGATATTTTTAAGTGGAGCCTCAGAGCATGTGACGCTGTGAAATCCATGCCAGCTCTTCCACCCCGGTGATGCCAGAGTCTGGCAGAGTCACCCCTACATAATGCATCTGCTCCTAGCAAAGGAGCTGGCGGGAAGAGCATCCCCAAGCCTGCCCTGGGTTCTTTGCCTCTTTAGCTGGGTTTGCTTTTTTAAGGTCCTTGCTAATCTTGGCAAGGAGATGTAGTAGTGCCAAAAACAGCCCAGAAAAATCAAATTGCTATCCAACATTATACAGTTTCTGGTCCCCGCTCCCTTGCCTGTTAATTATTTCTTCTTCCTTCCACTTCATAAACTGCAGAGCAGTTCTTCACAGATATTTATAATATTTATTAACATTTAAAATAATAAATAATACCTTATTGAGGCCCCTGGGCCCATTCTTCCCAGTCAGTGCCATCCTAGAAGTAATACATCAACAGAGCAATGGAAATACGATGATATATGGCACAGATCCATCATCTGAACCCCGGCATTTCAACGCAGCACTCCACAAAGGGCTATCACCACGATTACAGATGGCTGACTGATGGTACAGCCCTGGCCATTATGAACAAGTCAGATGGATCCTAATCTTTAATGGATGGCCTTGAAATTGGAATGGATTCTTCCATGAAAAAGTAGCCAGGTGTTTTAAGGGATGGGTAGAAAGACATTAGTGGGTTGGAAGCCTCCTGTAGGCTTAGGCAAAAATGTTTTTTTCTTGTGGGTCAGGGGAGGTAAGAGCCAAAAGCCATTCGACCCTGAACACACAGCAGGGGCTAGGAGTCTGGAGGGCAAAATCCATTTGTGGTCTTTCCCCACTTGCTCTTCTCAGGAGGCTGTTGGTGCTGCAAAGCTGAAGGCTGCAAGGTCTCTCTCCAGCTGCCCAGACCATCTTGAACACGGTCCAAGTTGGAAAGAAATTGTGGTGGCCTCCTGCGCTCCTCTCCCCATGCCCGAGCAAGCTGGCTATTGGGAGCGTGAGGTTTTCCCTGGCTCTGAGCAAGGACCACTACTCTCAGAATAATCCATCTGCAACCTGCAAAGGCAGAATTCAGTGCAGCGCTAATGACCTTTCTCTCTTGGTTTTATACTGGACTGGATCCTCGCACAGAAATCCTAGCTGCTTCTCTGCTGCCTTGCTGGAAAGCTGTGCTAAAGGGGCAGCTGGTGATTCCCTTTGCACAGGGAATCCCCTGGTGGCATGGATCTGGCTTAGGTCGGAGACTGTCACTGCTTTAAGCTCTTAATCATCAGAGCTATTTTACTGCGAGCAGTTTGAGAGACATCCTGAAACCGACTGATGCTGCAAGAGGAACAGTGCTCTCATGCCTGCTAATGCTGCACGGTGGACTCCGCTCATCTTAAATGCATGTCCTGCAATAAAGCTGTCCTGCATGACTGTGTAGGTTTAAGGCGTGGGGTGGTTTTGTGCCTGTGCCCCAATTCACACAGACTCTTGTCATCTTGAATGCTGGGTCAGGCATCCTTGCAAGTACTTAAAGCCAAGATCAGGTTGGACTTGTGGCATCTCATTTAAAGCCACATGAGAGCTGAGGTACTCAGTTGCCAGCAGCCAAGTTCAGGGCACTGCCTCCAGAAGTGAGGGAGACCCCACGATGACCCAAGGCATTCTCCATCTCTCAGTCAAAGGATTCAGTCAGTCGTGTCCAAAATCAGAAGAGACAAAGAGAAAGAAAAGCCATCTCTAGGCAGGCACAGAGGGAAGGTGATGATACCAGCAAGGCCCTGAGACTGCCCTGTTCACTAGAGGGAAGGAAGCGAGCATCACGCAGCACATGGAGATTACTGAGAGGGGTGGCTAAAAGCTCCTCCTCACCGCGGAGAAGGGCTGGCAGCCGCAGGATGACTTCAGCTCTGGAGCTGTGAGCACCAAAGAAAACTGGTGCTGCCTGGAACTGCTGCAGAGCACAAAGGACAATGTGGGAACAGGGCAAGCTAAGAAAACAGTGCAGAAAACGGAGTCTGTGGGGACTGTGAAGAACTGGGACCAGGCTAAACTGGCTCCTTAGCTGACCTTGGTCACTGGACACCAGCAGTTGGTCAGGGACTGCTGCTAAACGGCTAGTGGCTTGTGGGACTGAAAACCTTTGAGGGCATTGTATCTCTTACCAGGGACTTGAGATGCAAAAGAAGGGATTTAGTCAATAGGGACTCCATAAAGATAGAAAGCTGTGACCAGTGAGAGTGCTGTATTCTCTGCCTTTGCAATTGGCTGAGAATGAGTATGAACTTGCAGTGTGATGCTATGGTTAAGAGGGTTATTGCAATCCTGTTAATACAGAGGAGGGATGGGGGAGGGCCTCTATTTGCAACTGGTGCAGCTGCTGCAGGAGTGCCATGTCCAGTCCTGGGGTTTATACTTAAAAAAAAAAGGTCAAAAAATGAGGGAGGGGTTCAAAGAAAAGCCACAGGAATGATGAAAGGCTTGACAATATGTTTTACAGCAAGAGATCAAGGAGCTCCACCCACTGGTCTTATCCAGGAGTAAGTTAAGGAATGAGTTGATTAAAAGGTCTACAGTGGGAACTTTTTAAAGTTCCTCAGCCAGCTCGGTTGTCTCTGATATGTCCTCCATAGGAGGTCTATATTGAGCAGATTCTTTTTGGTATTGGGTGGTGGAACCAGAGCGTGCTCCATCCACTCCATGCATTGACCTGGTATTGCAGTGCTTCCAGGACCGGTGCAAAAAAACAGATTAAAAGGTCTACGTGCCTGCATGAGGTCTCTTGATAACAGAAGGCTCTTCTGTCTAGCAGATGGGGGTACAACACATTTGAATGGGTGAAAGTCAAAGCCAGATCAATTTAGATTAAAAATCAAGAGTAACATTTTAGCAGTGAGGAATGAACCATTGGAACAACGTACTGTGGTGGGTTCTGCATTGCTGGACAATTTTTAAAATCAAGACTGGATGTTTTAGAAGACATCTGCTCAGCCACAGCTAATGCACTTAAAGCAGGAATTAATTCAGATGAGCCCTATGGCCTGTCATACAGGAAGTCAGACTTGGATTGCAGTAATATTCCTGTCTGGCCTCAAAGTCTACGAATGGAAAAAAGGTCTTATAGCAGCTGTGTAGGTTTGACATTTCCGTCATTTATGTCTCACTTGTTCAAAGCATACACGTTGCATGCTGGCTCTGAATCCTGGGGGGACAATCCTATTCTCCCGATAAACCGCATTGAACACCTGTGTAGATGTGTGCACGGTTCCCCACGTTTCTGGTCTGAACATCTTTGTTTGGATTACCTGCCTTTGGACTTCGAGTTTTGAGTATGATGCCAAAGCTGGACTAGGCTGCCAGGGGCATCTGGCACTGTGATGTGATGTGGTGGTGAATCATGATTGCATGTGCTACCGTCAGTCTGTGCACTGGGTAAATGATTATTAGAACGGGAAAGAGCAGGACTAGACAAGCCTCCGAAACCCCCAAATCCCCAGTTTATTAATTGTATCAATTATTCTTAATTAAAGTTTGGTATGACTATGAGTAATACTGTGATCACCATGACTGTTACCTCTGTCAGGAGTGCTGAAGATGACAGAATACTTTGAAAGTCTGTGAGGTCACCGGTGGAGACATTTGGGCAATTCCAGAAGTAGATCAGTGTGTCCAGGTAGTCTCAATCTAATACATATCAATAACTGGTGCTCTCCAACTCGGGATTTCTCTGGGTTTCAGGCTGCAGAGTTGTTTTCCTCTTTCATAGCCCTTACTTCAGGAAATTAATCCCAACAAAAGGAAGTCTGGATAGGGAAAGGCAAAGAACCATCCTACCTATTTGCATATCGCTTGACAGCTGCAGCTGCAGTTCCAAAATTATTTATTCAATGTCTGTATAGTATGTCTGCCAAGTGCTGGGTGCTTTCCAAATGGCCAGAGGCATGTTCTGCTTTAAGGAACTTGCAAGCTAATGGCTTGTGGCCCCACAGTTTGTACGCTATGTCAGAGTTAAAAGGATCAGTGACACAAACACTCAGTAAAAGGTGTTTCTGTTGGGATGGTTATTCCCATATATTTACAAATAAACTGTTTCCTAAATGATGCAGGTAAACTGCCAAGTGGTACCTCAAGTGGTATGTAGTTCCCTCGGCAGCTCCTAATGTTGTCTATAAACCAAGCAGTAGACTGATAAAACACCTCTTCTGCACCAATTCTTACTTTTCTTTCTCTTTCCTGACCAATCTGCAAATGCAAAACAAAAACCTGGGACAAGTTCCCTTTTAGGTTGCCATGTGCAGCTTAGACAATTTGCCACTGAAAGTGATAAAAGCAATCTTGATACCAGTGGGTGCACACAGAACTTGAAAGGAGAAACACTCTTAATGAGCATCATTCAAACAACCTTGACACAGCCCTGCTCTTTGTATAACCATTTCAGAGCACAATCCAACTTCCATTGAAAACCCAGAGAGTGCTTGCTTTGATTTTACTGAGGGTCTCTCTACATGGTTGTTTAAATCATTAAAAGAAGCTTTAAACAAACATTTGGCAAATCTAGGTTTGCTATTTACCCTCCTTTTTTCTCCCCTGTGTGTGTGCATGTGCGTATGTCAGATCATGGATTCCTGGAAGCCTGTTATGCTTATACTGGATCTGATAAAACATTACACCACCTATTGCATAATTACAGCGCATTTCATAATCCCTACAGTGCTCTGGAAATTGTGGAAGATCAGTTCATTTTGTGAATCTGTGCATTGTATCATGGATCAGAAGCTTTAAAAAGTTGCATGGGTAAGAGCAAGGAATTAATATTTTGGAGTGCACATCTAAGTCACTTAAAAGCACAAATACACTAAAAATCCATAGGGCTTGTGTTTTAGTCATTTGTGTATTTCCCACTCTGCATGTTTCTGAGTGAAAGAAATAGGTAAGGGTCATTTAGCCCTTGCCATTGTGGGGAGTGTTTTGTTGCAGAAGTACGGTGCTGCTCACATAGAATACTTTTGTTTAATGGTATGTGAGATAAAGGTGATATAGGAATTGTTTATATAGCCTCACTTGGATTTTGATACTTTTTAATTCTATATAATGATTTAATTATATATATAAAATCAGTGGTCCTTTTCTTTTAAACATGTATAGCAATCTTAACTGTATGTTAACATTTTTTAACTTCCTTTTTATAAAGTATTTTAAAATGTTGTGTTTCTAATGCCACTGTAGACTGTGTCAGGGTTGCAATGGAAAAGCATTGACTAAATAATAATAATACATAGATATCAAAGATTTTATAAAAATCTATATACATTATAATCTGCATATAAACTGCAAACTACTGACCCCACAGTTCATAAAATCCATACAGATTATTTGTCATTTGAAGTCTCAGAGGTCCAAAGTTTTGTTATTTAAAATGTTGATGGCAAATTTATTTTTCTTTAGGCCCATTTGCAATCAAACCCATTTCTTAACAAATGCATTTGTTCACAGGTGGACTTATCTACATCACTTTCTACTCAGAAGATTACCCTTGCAACCAGAAAGGCTAGAAAACTAATATTAACCCCGCCCCCCACCCCCAACAACAGCCCTGTGGTTTGCAGAATTCAAATCCATTGTCTATAAATGCACTTGCTACACAACTAGTGCATAACTTTAAAATGCTGTAGTATTTTTATATTTATTTTTTAATCCTGCAATTACTGAAAAATAATGATGACATTCACAATGGGATGTTTAAAAATTAATGTATACGATTACGTACATTTTAATCTTCTACCATAAACTACTGTACAGAGAAACTGGCCACAAAATAATCTCAGGGATTATTTTTTTCTAATGTGAAAACTATCATTTTGTCATTAGTTCATTCTTTGTAAACAGTTCTTACCATATAGGCCTTAAAGGTTACACTAGTAACATAACACCAAGCAATAGTTCCTTCCCAAAAATGAAAAAAAAGGTATAATTGGACACTACCGAGTATTTGGATTTAAAATTGCAACCAGGGGCTCCACAATCCTTAAACTATGACAGCATTTTCTATTTTCTTTCCTGCTTTATTTTCTCTGCTTCTGTGTCTCTACAGATATATATATATAGTCTTCCTAGTTGCTTCTTAAATAGTGTTCATTTCTCCATTTTAATTGCTTTGTTTCTTTTCTTTTCACTTTATCCCCCGCACATTACTTAAAAAAGAAAATATATCCAACCTACATATCTGAAAGTCACATTTGTTTGTTCTGGTAATTGACCAATGTATATCATGAATATTTGGGATGATGATTAACTTTCTTTGTATATGGTCATTAGTGATGACTTTGGAAATTCATTCATTCATTCATTCATTCATTCAAGTTTTTATGGGATGATTGGAGATGCAATTTGCCTGTTCTGGGCCAAGAAATAATACAATTAACTTCCTTTGGCAATCCGGTCATCTGTATCCAGCCTACAAGTGATACTGGCACACTCCCAAGAGCTAATCCCTGTAACCTAGTTCTTTCCCAGTATTTGTTTTCTTATTACTTTGTAAGAAAATTACTTGCATTCAGTAGCAGAGTACTTTTCAGAACAGGGGAATAGCAGCCTGCAAATCATTTTTTTCCACGTAGCTTTTGACAAACTCGTGCATCCTGACTGTTGCTTCTTTCTGCCCCTTTTCTAAGCATCTAATACAGGGACGGGCAATTATTTTGGGCGAAGGGCCGCTTACTGAGTTTTGCCAAGCCATCAAGGGCTGCATTACAGGCAGCCGGGGCGGATAAATATTAATTTTCTAAATTTTGTAGTGGCCCCATGGGCCAGATAGTATGGCTTGGTGGGCCACAACCAGCCCAGAGGCTGCATTTTGCCCACCGCTGTTCTATATGAAAGTTAAAGGCTTGTTTTTACAAAATCACTCGAGTAATGATGTTTAAGATGTGTGTTAAATACTGTGTCAGTTATACTTTCACATGATGCTAAATTGGGAGGAGTTCAGAATGCCAGAAATGTATATAAATAATATGAAAATGCATATATATTTTAGAATGTTATAAATTGCTGTATGCAATATACATACATACATGATAAACTATACTTACTTATCTTATGTATCTACTAGGTTTATTTTGTGTGTGTATACACTAGGGCTGTGCAAAGCTTTGGTCCCTGATTTGATTCAGCAGAGATTCGGCTTGATTTGGTGGCTGAATCTCCAAATCAAATCAGAGGACCCTTTTAATCTCTCTGAATTGGTTCGGAGAGATTTGGAAATTTCAGAGATTCAGACATAGACACAGCTTTAAATGCCAACCCCCCCCCCCCGGCTTGGTG
>NW_017728927.1:5734070-5737420 GCF_001723895.1 Crocodylus porosus | reverse complement strand
GGCCGCTTACTGAGTTTTGCCAAGCCATCAAGGGCTGCATTACAGGCAGCCGGGGCGGATAAATATTAATTTTCTAAATTTTTAAGGGCCCCATGGGCTGGATAGAATGGCCTGGGAGGCCACTTCCAGCCCATGGGACACATTTTGCCCACCCCTGATCTAACAGAAACCTAAAGAACATTGCACTGTTTTACACGTACCTAAATTACAAAACAGTTAAAGCCCATTTCCAAGAACAACAGAACTTTCCATAGGGATTTTTGCCAAAATCTGAATGTGTTTCTAGAAGATGTGAACAGGAAGAACAGCCAAAATGAGTAGGTTGTGTTCAGAGTTAATGTCCCACCTCTGTGATACAGAATTGTCTGTTTCCCACCACTATCGCCTGTTCAGCTCGCTTGCAGGTAACATGGTGAACTGGGTTCGTCTGCAGTCAAGTAGAAGGCAGGGAAGAGCAACCTGAGTGCAGATAAATTGGTGTTTTCACCATGGGCCACGGTACCATGGCTTCCTAGCTATCCTAAAGGTGTGCCCATTGCTCCCATCAAAAGAGATAAGCTGGTACAACCAATGCTGGGATTGCCTTTCAATGAAAAAGCCTTGTGTGAACCCTTGCAGGATCAAGAAAGGGCCTTTAAGAGATTGTATTTAAACACATGGACACAGGTGGAATTGGGATTTTTCTTAAGTAGAAGCTGACACCTTCAATACTGCATCTGGTTTTGGTCCCCACCCATCAAAAAAGACATAGCATTAGAAAAGGTCCAGAGATGGGCACCAAGGGTGATTAGTGGTGTGGAGGGGTTTCCATATGAGGTCAGACTAAAGAATCACAGACTCGTACAAAATTCAGGTGGAAAGGGACCTCAGGAGGTCACATTGAGTCCAACCCCCTGCTCAAAGCAGGACCAGCCCCAGCTATATCATCCCAGCCAGGGTTTTGTGTATCTGGGTCGTAAAAACACCCGCAAAGATGGAGACTTCACCACTTCTTTGGGTAACCTGTTCCAGCACTTAACCACCCTCCTAGTGAGAAAGTTTTTCCTAATATCCAGCCTCAACTTCCCTTGCTGCAGCATGAGCCCATTGCTCTTTGTCCTGTCATCTGCCCCCACTGAGACCAGCCCAGCTCCAGCCTCTTTGCAGCCCCCCTGCAGGGAGGTGAAGGCTGCTATTCAATCCCCCTCGGTCTTCTCTTCTGCAGACTCAATCAGCCCAGTTCCCTCAACCTCTCCTCACCAGTCCTGTGCCATAGCCCCACAACCATCTTTGTTCCCCTCTGCTGGACTCTCTCCAATGTGTCCACATCCATTCTGCAGTGGGGGCCCACAACTGGACACAAGACTCCAGATGTGGCTTCCCCAGTGCTGAATAGAGGGGAAGAATCACTGCCCTCGGTTTGCTGGCAATGCTCCTACTAATGCAGCCGAGGATGCTGGGGAAGTAATTTGCAAACCCTTCTCATGTTCCCCTTTGAGCGTCTCTTCTAAATGGACCAAACCTGGCCTCTTTACAGTGGACGATAAGATGAATATGCATCAACAGCATGTCCTTGTTGCCAGGAAGGCTAACATAGGGATTTATTTGCTGTCTTGCAATCCAAGAACAAAGGTCACACCATGAAACTAGTAGGCAGCACATTTAAAACTAACACAAGGAAGTTCTTTAATGACCTGTGGGTCATTAAAGGGCAGAACTCCCCTGGCTGAGATGATGGAGTTGGAGCCGGTCCTGCTTGGAGCAGGGGTTGGACTAGATGTGACCTGCTGATTCAATGCATTCATGGCTACCAGATACGGTGCAAGCCGACAGCTTAGCCAGATTCATCAAGGGACTGGATACGTGCTTGGAGGCAATAAGCATCAGCAGCTACAGAGCATGGGAACGAGGGGCACGGCCTCTGTATCAGAACTGCCTGGACCTTAAATGCTGGAGGTTTCAAGGGACAGTAGGAAAACCCTGGTCAGACCCATTCACTCCCTTCTTCAGCCTCCACTCTCTGCCGCTGTGTGATGCAGGACACTGGGCCCGCCAGACCGAGGCTCTGGCGCCCTAAATAACAGCTGGTCTTATGTTCTTATGAAGAGAGAGCGCTTGTGAGAAAAGAACTGCAAATATCTATAACTCTTGGTTCAGAGATGATACCTTTTATTAGACCAACTAAAAAATCTTCTTTTTCCGGCTCATGCACCCTTCATCCAGCTAAGGGAATATTAAAGATGGTAAAAAGTCTGCATGGGCGAGGAGAAAAAGCAGACAAGGTTCTCTGGGCAAAGTGGCCTCTTTTAGTAGCCCAACTACAGTTGGGAAAATTGTTCTCTGCAAACTTCGGGGCACAAATAGCGTTGCCTGCCTGCAGCCATTCGGGGCTGGACATGATCATCCCAGGTCCCTTCCAGCCTACATCCTACAAATGAATGAATGACTCTATGAATCCTTAGACCAGTGCTTCCCAAACGCTTCCTCAGCATGACCCCCTCGATGGCCCATTTTTCTGTCTCCCAACCCACAGCCCCCCACTCCTGCCCCCCCCTGTGATGTTGGGACCCCCTTTGGGGCAGTACTGCCAACTCCGTGGGTGACCGGTGCCTCCTGAGTCTGGGGGGGCACCTGCAAAACTTGGCATCGGTGTCAGGGACTGGTCTGGCGGGCACCCAGAGAAGCTGGCATCAGTGCCAGCAGTGGGGTACGGCCCTGCTAAGGGGGCACGTGCCCCCTTCCCAGTTGCCTATGGCCAGCTCTCATGGTTTTCAGCGTTGTTCTTGAAGTCAGGAGTGTGAAAAATGCATGGAAAGAGAGATAAAAGACCTAAGGTTTTCACGTTCCCCACATGTAGACGTTAGAAGCAAGACCCAAAATGATGAGAGTTGGTGACTGCCACAGCTTGGGGGCCGTTGCCTTGGACGGATGCGGGGGGGAGCAACGCCTCTGAGGAAGCGAATGGCTTGACTCTGCCAGCTCCACCGGCCTAGGTGCGGGTCCCTGGCTGAGGCACAGAGGGCCACGAGGGACCACCCGGAGCACTGAGAGAGACAACGCAGGCACACGCCGGCTCCGCCACTGAAGGGAAATGGGCGCCGAGGGCGGCCCCGGTCTGCAGCCCCGCCTCCGCCCCCGTGCCACGTGACCGCGGGCGAGCAGGCGGGCGCCTTTGTCATAATGCGCCGGGTCACGTGGGGCGAGGGGTGTGGCGCACTGTGACGCCTGCGCAGTGCGACGGCTGCCGCGGCCCCTGCGGTTCCTGGTCTGGAAACCCCGCGTGGGGCCGCTGAGGCAGGCAGCCGCCATCGCGACGGGCCGGGCCTAGCCCCGGCGGCCCTCGCCTCGTCGCGCCACGCCGCGCCTCGCGC
>NW_017728927.1:5725795-5733580 GCF_001723895.1 Crocodylus porosus | reverse complement strand
AAGATCCTGGTGTGTTCCCATCTGTTGTGTCCCCCCAGCTTGGGATCCTCCTGGTGGTACCCCCCCGCCCCGCAGTCACATAGGGGACGTAGAGCTAAGTGGAGCCAACTAAGTACAAATGTTGTGTTGAGGAACACCGTCATCGAGGGGGGTAAAGATTTCGAGGAGTACTTGCATGTGCTGTGGCAAGTGTTCTTGCTGATGAAAGTGTTGGTTACCACAAATATTTACAGGTTTCCTGGTTCTTAAGCCAGCAGAAAAATATGTGAGGAGGTTTTACAGGGCAACTCCCCACACTTTGGGGGGGTTTCCTTTTTTGGGGGGGGGGGAGAGGTTGAAACGTATATTTGTAATGAAACAAGGAGTGATTTAGTCTGAAATGTGTGGTCTTTGTTTTAGTTTTATTTAAGGGTAGGTTAGTTTTGTGTCTATTGTGAGATTAGAAATGGTCAGTGGGAGGTAGGGTTCTAGGAGTGAGACTCAATGGTAATACCTCTACTGTGATTGTAGTGCCACTTCTTACCTCTGTAGCAGACACACTTTTTTTAAAGTTGTACTGTTCATATAACCACTAAAACAGTCTTTCAGGAGAGTTGTTTGTATATGTAGACACGTCTGGGAGTTTCTGGTTAATGCAGATCATTTTCATTTCTTCATCAAAGACCAAACATTCCTGGTCATTTACAGACTTTTTGAACTTCAGCTAGCAAACAGTCCAAAAAAGAAGTTGATTGCTTCCCTACAAACTAGTTGTACCAAGGAGTATACCACCAAGGAGGGTATTTGAATCTTAATATATTCAGCAGAGTTCATCTGACTAATACACACATCAGAAGTCTCTGAAAATATCTTTCATTGTCATGTGACTGGGGCTGATCAGTCATCATGGTTATTTACTATTTCCTAAACAGAATATAAATTGACTCGACCAGTTGTACGGATATGGATTAAAATAGAATTTAATTTCCAAAAACTTTAGAAAGTGTCTTATTTTTTTTAATATTCTCCTGTATTCAGTATTTTTCTTTTAAAATAAATGCTGTCAATTTTAAATGACAATCAAAGTATTCAGGTATTGTGTCTGTTTCTGTGTCTACTTTCCTGCTTTTTTGGAATTTTTTTAAAGGCATTTGCACGAACAAAATCATTCTCCCTTTTGCTGTGTGGTTATGCACAGGATACTTGGCTGGGAAGGGGATTGAAAAAGGGGGGGGAAATGCCAGACAAGAAAATGTGTTCTGTTTCATCAAAGGAGGAGCTAAGATATTACTTGCATGTAGGTAAACATTTATTAAGGAAATCAAATTTTAAAGGTAATCTGGCATTTTCAAGGTTAAGGTTTAGGGGCTGCCAGTGATGACGTTGTCTCCATACATATAGCTAAATGTTCATAACGCTGAACAAAACTAGGAGACGTTTACAGGCAGAAAAATATTTACAGCGTGCAGTAGTAATTGGAATAATTTACAGTTAAAGTACACATGCTGCTTCATTTAAAGGGCTTCCCTGCACAAGAAAATTTTAAATGTCTCTAACTAGTATTAATGCTCTTCTAACAGTTATTGGGACCTGAATGTAAATGGCCAGGTGGCAAGGCTCACTATTTTAAGCACCTAGTGTCAAGAGTAGTATCTAGTTGAGAACAGCATCAGAATTAGCAACAACTGAAAGGGAAGAACCCGAGCTATTAACAGAAGAAAACTTACAGAAATAATTCACTGCAGTAGCAAGAACCTAGGAATATTTCTAAAATTATAATTGCAGGCTAAGGGAGCAAGGAGCATATAGAACTAATCAAGTTCCATCAGTATTAATCTTTTCCTCTGGTTCTGTTTTGCTACAATCTGACTTTTGTCAGGTATTTAAGAAATAAACATATTTTAATTACTGTAGAACTGAGAGTTTGTTGTTTGTCTATGTGGTTATTCAATCAAGAATTGAAGTAGATGATACAAAATGCAAAAAGTAATGTTTCTTCAAGGCTATATGAAGTTATCGGTTTGTTAATAAAATACTTTATTAATCCATGTCCCACTCCGTGAATTTTGGTTGTCTGCCTTTACTGCTCAGACATGGTAAGGTAAGGTAAGGTAATGGATTGTTGGGGGGGTAGGAAAGAAGAAAAATCCATAATGAATTTGCTACCCTATAGTAAATTTTCATTTTGTTTTTATTTGACTGTACTTACTAGTCTAGTGTACTTGTATAATATTAAGCTAAATATAAAGGCCTTTTCTGCACCTTCTTGCACTTGAGAAGGCACAATGCCCAGGGAAACCTGGAGGAAAAAATTCAGTTTCAAATTTGTTTTTCTGACCTTTATGGAAGAAGTGAGATTCTAAGAGTGATATGGATGAGGTATAATGTTGGCTTAGAGTACTAAAGTTAATGGTAAAAGATAATGTGATATGTCATGGCACTTGGTGGTTACAGCTTCTTGCTCAGGGAAGATAGGTAGAGGAATAGATGGGATTTGAGATGTAGCTTCCTCTCCCTCCCTCTTTGCAGAAGTTAGGACAGGGTCCCCCTTGGGGTGTTTATAGACCTACCGGGGAGGAGAGTTCAATTAATGAGAGCCACTCTAATTAAAGCATCCGCATCGTCACGTGTATCAGCATCCCCACGCTGAAAAATGGCAGTGGATGTACTTTAACTCTTTTTACAGCAATTCAGCAATTTTAATGTTTCTTGATAGAAGTGGAACACTCTGTATAAGCAGTATAAAGCAGTACTTGTACGTTTATTGACAAGCATGAACTTTGCGGTGAAAAACTTTACGCTCATAAGTAATTCCATTACCTTTTTCATTTCAATGTATAATATCTTTTAGGTAGTTTTGTTGGCAGATTTCAAAAATGAAAATGTCAAGCAGTTTAATAGCTTGCTTTTCTTTGCCATGTGCTGTATAAGCTTTGGTACTTACATGGTGATGATAAACAACAGCCAGTTCTGCCTAGTCTAGTAGGCAGTTTGTGTTAGGCTGGTTTCAGCAAGGTAAGACGTGCTTCACTTTGTGGCCTTCTCTATACTAGAGATTTGTGGAACTGACTATTATGCTTCTCAAGTCAGATGACAGATTTCAAATTCAGCGCTGAACATTTGTAGTTTGCCTTGCATTCTTCTAGTATTTGCCACGCTGCTCTAATTTTTTATTGCCTTTTGAAGCAACAGTTTCAGTGAGACCTGAAAAGATGGTTGATGCGCTTCGGGAAGCAAGTGAGAAAACTGCTTGAATTGTTTTAGCTAGTCTTCATGCACACCATGACTAAAACAGTTCAGCCGGAACTTAATGTCAGGTAATACTTAGTCCTGCTGAAGTGTAATTTATTTGTCACGCTCACTTGTGGATGCAAAGTGTTACAACTGGTTCTAGGAAACTAGCAATGATTAGCTGACTAAATGTGCCTGAGGTGTGCAAGGTTATCAAAGATTGTTCTCATGCTCAACCCCACTACTCCTACATGGGGAAAAAATGTAAGATCTATTTCTTAAAGGTGAGTATAGCTGCAGTAAATCTTTACTTTTTGCAGCTCTGTGGCTTGCAAAGAGCTACTAACTTTTTTCCCTCAAGAGTATTCCGGTGCTAATATGAAGGATCGTCCTAGGTACAGCATTGCCCTAGTGGTGCACAAACAATTCTTCTGCCACAGTCCCATGGTGCTGCATTCACTGCTTAGGTGATTGGTCTACTGTTTCTGAAATTGTGTGGTCAAGTTGACAGGAATTGTTTAATTGTACAAAGAAAATTAGCCACACTGTAGAGTTTAACTGCACATTAACATAACATAATCGCATTTTCTGTTGCTTCTTTGAAAATAGTCTAATTCTGTTGTTGTTATGCTTTTGGTAAGAGGCTGTTGTGTTGGGTGGCTTGAAGCTGCTGTTTTGCCCCTAGTGGCTGCGTAAGATGACACGGGTCCAACTAAGCTTAGGCATTAAATCATCTGGATCAGTCTCTAGTACAAGGGTGGGCAAAATGTGGCCCATGGGCTGGATGCGGCCTGCCAAGCTATTCTATCTGGCCTGCAGGGCCCCTAAAAAATTTAGAAAATTAATATTAATCTGAGCTGGGCTGCTTGTCATGCGGCCCTCGATGGCTTGCCAAAACTTGGTAAGCGGCCCTCCATCCAAAATAATTGCCTGCCCCTGGTCTGGTACAAGGGTCAGCAGTGTTTTTAGGCAGAGTGCCAAAACACCCACAGCCTTGACTTGGAAGATGTTGGTGTGCCGGGGTGGATGGGGGGGGGGGGATCTGCAAGGTGCCTGATCCTTATTGTGGCAGTGCAGACCCAGCCCCTTCCCTACTGTTTGCCTCAAGGTGTGCATGCCAGGCAAAATACCTTCATGTGCCATGCTCTGGCACCTGTACCAGGGGGTGTCTACCTTTTATCTAGTGTGTGACTGGGTATTTGTGCAGCTAGGCGAGATCTACCTCGTTACAGGGGCAATCACTGCTATGAAAAGTTAAAGGGTTGAACTTCCTATATCATGAAGCTTGTGACAACAGCAGTAGATCTAGTTCAAGGCAAAGAATATGCTACTTTTGCAGTGAACTAGACATCTTCTTTTAGACATCATTTCGTGACTGCAGAGGTGGTACTGTATCATCTGGAGGTACCATGCAGGATTTGCTGAGGGGTTAAGAGAATAAGGGCTCCATGAACCCTTGTGGACTGGTGGGCTATCCTATTACAATCTTATGATGTATTTTGGTGAAGGCAGAGAAACAGCAGCCAACTCAGTTTGGCCAGATTTTGAAGAGACAGCTTGTCTGCTTCCTCATCTATTCAACAAGTATCTGCTCCAACCTAAACAACTAAATGGTAGTGAAGAGACTCACTCAGTGATCCCTGGTGTTATTTGGCTTGTTGCTCCCTGTAATTGTGTAGTATTGACGTGCCACTTAAGGGCTGCTCTTCCTTGTCAACATAGGAACGCTTGCCTCAGTGTGCTGATCAATTTATTGTGCCATGCCACGTGGCCCAATCCGATGATGAATTCAAAAATTGAGATCAAAGTAAAATTACAAAATGAGAATTACATCATTTCTTGCAGTGAATTGGCCATTATTGGCATAATTTGCATACGGCACGGGTTATTTAAAGACCAAGGGCTAATAGACTTGAAGACTTAAGCTGATCTAGATGATGTGGCAGTGTAGTGCTGGATGGACTTTTGCATTTGTCAGTATTAAATAATTGAAGGGAATAGCTGGGGTTACTCATGTTTGATCTCTAAATTTGTGTTCAGGAAAAAGACTGAGTATTGTAGTGAACAGTTCGACTAAGATTCATTGTGCAGGAGGGATCAAAAATAACTCTACCGTTAACTTACCTCCCTATCCCTTCACTCCTTCAAATTTCCATTTTTCCCTAATGCTGTGAAGTGCATTATAGGAGACTGCTGAAAAATGTAACTTTAGTGACTGACAGACATCACCTTTATTGCATACTTGGTCTTAATCTGGCATCCTAATTAACCTTTACAAGGTTTGTGTGAATTCTGTGTCCTTTGTTCAAGGTGAAGGTAACCTGAGGTGGGCAATATAATTTGAAACTGAATTGAAATTCTTAATTTGACTGCATCAAGGGATAGATGGAGCATCCCTGGAGTTAGCTTGCTGTTTACTTCTTTTACTGTTGTCACCATACCAGCAGGATGGATGACCGAGGAAGTTGTGGTGTCAGGTAGACTGGATTTACAGTGGTGAATCACTTCATAACACGCTTTGGTCAAGGACCACAAAATGAAAGGAGGATGGAGCAAAATGTCATTGAACCCTTTTTGGAATCGGGGAAATAAGACTGGAGGACAGCTTACCAGATGACAGGGGAACATTCAACAGATATGTAGAGCTTAGGCAAATGAATTTCATTTTCATCTGCCAGTTGACTTGGTGCTGTCTGTACAATACTTCATTTACATTAGGATAATTTCTAATTGTCCTTTGCTCTTTGGTTGGTTGCTTCTGCTCTGGCAACCAAGTCCTTAAAACAGCAGGAAAGAAAAATGGCATATTGGTGTGATGACTTAAATTACAGTGTTCCTTTTGTTATTGTACAAATATTATTTTATTCTGATATTGCAATTGTGTTAATATTTTGTTATACATAAACACAGTTTCTTTAAAAAAAAAAGGTACTGTCACTAATAAATTAGATAGACTGTTCTTTAATAGGAATACAACATGAATTCGTTCTTTGGAGGTTTTTACCCAAGCTAATACAATCCTTATTGAAGCATAAGAAAAAGTATCGAGGCTCTAACTCCATCATGACCAAGACAGTTCACAGAAGCAGCTGTCAGTAAAGCACTGTCATTTCAGATCACTCCTCCACACATTCTCTCACCACATAGGTTAGCGTAATTAAATGTGAAGTAGTAGAAGTTCACAACAAATAAAATAAAACATTTCTCCATTCCATTTCCAATCCTCAACTATCCATTCAAAAAGATGCATGCAAAGCTCTTCTAATAAGGGTGGTGCTATATTTGCAAGCTTTCACATCACTGGTGTCAAACTGCATAACTGTGTGCTATTATTCCTTGGCTGCCTTTGGTTTTTTTACATATTAAATTGAATGCAGCCAGCGAATGTTACAGTTGTTAGACCAGGCATTGAGCTGCCATCCCAAGTCAACAGACCTTTTCAGCTCAGTTTTTGAAAATTGTGAACTGCCCTCAGACCACACCCTCTGTGTGTCTTTAAAGTGGCATGTCTCTAGGCTGGATTTATCTAGAAATAGCTTCGTTTGCCACAGGTAAATTTGGGTGGCAGGATCAACAGATTTGGAATGGGGATAGAGACATGGCTTCCACCAGCATTCAGTGAGAAAAGTCATCTTTTGCCCATTTTTGAAGAGCCTTTGAGAATTTGTGCATCATGCTCATTGCCTAGGCACCCTTTAAATATATTAAGGAATCTGTCATAATCCTCAAAACTGAATTGTAATTCAACAGTATCACGATCTGTTACTGTGTCTAGAAAAGCACGTTAAGGTGTGAAGACCACAGGTTGAATGTTTGGATTTGTTTAATAGCTCCTTCTACAGTCTTTGTCATGCTCTTTGCCTGGATCCTACCATCTTCTCAGTCCATATTGCCATTTATGTCTTGATGAACAGGAGAATCTCCTAGATACTCTTCAAGTCTAAGCATAACTGTGGGTAGGTAGTCAACTGCCATAGATATTTGCTGATCCTTTATGGTAAGAGGAGGTCCATCCTGAAGTGGCACTGGAGCTAGTTTTCCCCAGACATGGAAAATTCTCATTCTCACTCTACAGCTGCTGAATCTCAGTTTGCAAACAATTTCATTTATTGATTTGGCTCAAATCGCAATGACTGAAGTTAATGCTCTATTTCCTGAATGTTACTGTCCAGCATTGTGGAGAACCAGCTACTCCAGACCTAACACTGTGTGATGGAAAGTCAGTCATGCTGGTTGAACTTTTCTTGGGAGGTCATTACTACTTTACAGAAGTGCTAACTTGAGCCTTTTTGATGAGCAATTGAGTATTTGTTGTAGTCCCTGTTTTGAAAAAAGGCCTCAGAAAAAGCTCAGTATTTAGGGGCTTTTTGGGGAGTTCCCTCTTTTCAGGAATTTGCTAAACATAAAATAAGATATTCACCACGAGTGCAGTTCTTGTAGGCTTCCTAAAGACATTTTAAGAACCTCTCGGAAAGCAATAAGAGCCGGGCTGGGAGCTGTTTGACCTGAAAGTACCTGCACAGTCCGGTGGGTGGAGAATTGGCTGGAGGGTCGCACCCAGAGAGTCGTGGTGGA
>NW_017728927.1:5699639-5725045 GCF_001723895.1 Crocodylus porosus | reverse complement strand
ATGTAGGCCCAGCACTCTTTCCTGCTTATGCAGGGGGTCGGACTCGATGATCTATTGAGGTCCCTTCCGACCCTAGCATCTATGAATCTATGATTAATGTGGATGTATTGCTTGTTGATTCTCACATAAGTGCTGTCATGCTGGTTCAACTTCCAAAGGAACAGGATACTAGCACATGCCGGTGGGTGTGCTTAGAAACAAATATACTGTCATGTGCAACTCCTCCCTTTTCCAGACTTAGTGCATTTTCCATCTTCATGGAGTTCAGATTCCAATTTTTTTGTTTGAGGTCCACTGAAAGCTAAATGAATAGTTTCTCAAGGAATCAGGTATTTTTTTCCCCCTAATTCATATGGTTGAAGGACATCTTATTTCATAAATCAATATTAATTACCTGCGGGTGAAGATCACGCATAGAAATTTGACTCAAAGGAAAAATTCAGAGAATTTATGAGCAAATGAAACAATGGATGCCTTTATAATGGAGCTCTTAACACTATCTTAACTGTAGCATCCAGTTCTAAGTCAGGTGTTTGCCCGTGACTTGTGCCTTCCATAAGACAAGAATTGTACTGAATTTAAAAGGGGAGGATGTTTCCTATCAAGCTTGATAACTTTGTTGAATATCTGTACAATTATGCAATAAGTGGAATTGAAACTCAGGTGCCGTTGAATTAGCAAAACTGCTTCTCTTCCATCATTTTCAAGGCTTCTGATATCCAGTGACAGCTACTTTCTCTTCATTCTTTTTGGTGCTGGTTATGCAGTTAAGTGGTATAATTATGTTACAAAGTGGACATTAGGTAAAAGATAGCAAGCTAATAGAAAGAAAATCTTGCAAATTGTAAATTTTGCCAGGGTTTGGATCAGTTGAGTACAAAGGCCTGTTGGATTGCCTCTCTGGTCTTATTACTATGTGGAACTTGAAAAAACATCAAAGTAAACATTGTCCTTGTGTTTATTTGACCGCTGAATACTTTTAAGTGAATGGATATGTGCTATTAATTAGTATGGATCAATTTTAACATTTCATTTTTTCTTGAAAAATTCTAGATTTGTAAGTTTTCAGTTAAACATTCTCCCAATTGGTTCCTTGATTCTCTCTTTTTCTTCTAATTAAAACATGCATCTTGGAAATGGTGGTGATATTTTTACCACTTTTTTTTTTTTCTCTACTCTTCAGAATACACAGATGAGAGTGCCCTGATTCCTAAGAATTCATCAGTAATTGTTAGAAGAATCCCTATTGGAGGCGTCAAATCTACAAGCAAAACATATATCATGTAGGTATTCATAAAATCTAGTACTCTTCTTCAGCTGTAACATCTCTTAATCTTTAATATCCCTTTGGGTGAGGCTTACTTTGTTAGAAATGTTTGAACTTAGGTCTGGGTTCTGCTATCATGAAAGCTGCTGCTAGTACTCATTTTAGCTGGAGGAATTGGACCTGAAATTTGCCAGAAAGGTGTTTTAAAACTGCAGGCTTACTAAAATTCCAAATTACTCAAATTTCAGAATTTTTGGTTTCTTTCAAAGAATTGTGTTTGGCTTATTCTTTGGGCTGATAGCTTAAGGTCTCAAAAGATGGTCTTACCTGTCTTCCATGGAAAGAGAAGATTTTGTAACATTTTTAGAAAAGAAACTACATAACATTTGCCATACAAACTTGTGTGCACACCTTCTGACTCATTTCTTTGTTGCCACAGATTGCATATAAATCTAATAAATAAATTCCAATCCCAGAAGTGGCTGTTACTCAGTAGTGGATGAGTGTTTGTTTTGTTTTTGGGGTGGTTTTTTAACATCTGTTTTGGGGTAAGGAAGTACTTTTATAAACATAAATTGCTAATATTGAGAGAGATGTTAGAATCTTGCACAGATGCAAAATGTTAAAGGCCAAGTCCACTAATCCTGCGCCTTACACATGCTAGAAGTTTCATTTATAGGAAAGAGACCTAGCAGATTCCAAGAAATCATCAGTGCTTTATAGTAAGGCAGAAGGAGCAAGGTCCCCAAGTATGTCATTTTCCATGTGTGGCAGTGGGAGTAGACAGTCCCTCTTCAATTTGAAATTCAGCCCTTTTACATATGAATAAGAATAATTCTTGTTATCTTTCTAATTCAGTTTTTATACCACGTTGGTACTGTTGAGCTCTAAATGTTCACTTCCCAGTTAGTCCTTGTAATATCAAATGGCAGATGTACAGTTGTCTAAAATGTAAGAAATTCAGGTAAACTCAGTTGCAGCTTTCTTGCTACTGTGTGTAGATCATCCCTATTCTGCATTAGTTACACAAGCTTTGCTTGAATAATTCAATTAATCCAAAGCTGGGTAGATACCATCTCCTCTTTCCTAGTGCTGCTCCAGAACTAGGTGCTTAGATTCTAAGAGTAATAATGACCAAATAAATAGCTGGATAAAAATGTGCAGAGGACGGGGTAGGAATGGTGTATGTTGCTTTCTCCTTACAGATGATCAGCTACTTCTCTGGTCCTCCTAGCTGATAGGATAGAAGATTCAGTTAAGAGTACCTGCAGCCTGTTAACTAGCCTAGTGATTAAGCTGCTCAGTAGCATAGTTAATTCAAAAACTAAGCAGCTTTAAGATTACATGCCCCAAAGGGTATCATTATTGTGGTATGTTACAGTGCCTTTTAAACTTTGCTATTCATATTGTAACATGTTTTTAAAGGTAATAATTGCATTGAAAAACAAATCTCTGTCAATTTCGAGAAACTCCTTGCATAGCCCCAACTTTGGGATATATACAGTTATGAACCTGAAACTGTTTTAACAGTGAAATTTGGAAGTGTGCACCTCCTCTGTAGAATTTATGAGCATCTTTAAATTGTCCCAGCTTAGAGGACACTTTAGCAAGCTGCATGAATTAATAACTCTTTATTAGCTGTACCAACACTTGCATGCCTAATTCACCATAAAGCATGCAGATCAGTAGTCAATACATGGAATCTCAACAAGTTTTCAGTAAGAGATTTCCTAAATATTGTAGAATATTCAGGATTATTTTTAATTACGTTCTGGCAATTTAAGACCTTTTTTTTTGTCACAGGACTTCTAAATCGCACAAAATCCTAGAAACTACTTTCAGGTGACATTTCTACTACTACTTTTAGTCAACATAGTTTATATAAAATGTTTAATATTTGGGCACTTTAATGGTTAAATGTAGCAGTTCTGACCACTGTGTTTGGGCTTCCACAAAAGTTCTTTTGTGAGGACTGCTGGCTTACAATATTGTAGTCTTCACTAAATGATTCTGCTTTGCCATACTGATTTAAGAAAGAAAAAGTTTGCTTCAAACTTTCTAGACTGTCACTTATTTTCCAGAAACCAAACATGACATCTGATCTTAAATTAATTTATTAGGAATATGGAAGTTGTTTGGACAAAAGCAGTTTCAGATTTGGATGGATCATTTTCTTACTAGATTACAAAAATGTTGTGTAGAATAATTCATATGTAGAATGTTTATAATAGTGACAGTCAAATATCCAAAGGCTTGAAGTTTTAAATTTTTTCATTTATTCTGTATGCGAATCTTAAAAGATGTTTTTCGACATCCCAAAGCAACTTAAGTAATAATTCTGCCTGAAACAAAAGCACTTTGTGTGTAGGTGTGTTAACTTCCACGTTCCCTAAACAATGTTCCAGAACTCAAAAGTATTGGCAGTTCATAATATAGTGTTTTCACTCTTCTGTATAATGAATTCAAGCACTCGTAGATATTCTGACAACCTTTATTTCTTGTTCTAGAAGTCGAACTGAACCAGTGAGTGGACCATCAAAAGCAGTATGTAAAAACACAATCTCACACTTTTTCTACACACTGCACTTAATTATAACCAGTAATGTAGAAATAAATTTTCTAAACGTTAACTTAAAATACAGTTTCTGAGAACACGGTATATATATATTGTAAATACAATGTATTTATTACAGTATAGTAAAAAATGAGCAATGGTATCGTTTGCACACTTTTTAATGTGTATTTGGTATTTGTGCCAAATAATGCGTTGTATTTCATATTGAATATGCCAGAATATTTCCTGTATGACTCTGTGTTGTACAGATAATGTATGACCATTTTCAGATCGTGTAGGTTCAAGGTTTGCACAACTGAACATGATGCCATGTTCTACATCTGTCTGTCTATAGTTAGTAATATGTATGTTTGTACGGGTTGTTGTGTGCTTTTTGTTTCTTGCAATAAAAATGTTTGGAGTGTATATTTTGCCATTTTCACATTGTATCACTTAGCTTTCGTTTTTAATACTTTTTTTGCCTAATGGTTTTTGAAAATGTTATCAAAAACCGCAGAGAAACCATTATTGTTAAACTTGGTATTGTTTCTTAATTCTGATGGGTTCAAACAAATGCTGAAATGAAGATTCCCTTACATTTTTCATGAGCAATTTTGTGCAGCCAAATGATTTATCTTGCTGTCCTGAAATATTTTGAATATTTATATTCCTTAAAACTGTACTATTAAAATGACGTTGTTTGGGCCCCCTCTGAGTACATAAATGTCTTGAAGGTTATCATGGGTGTGAATATCTTATGGTCCTCAATGTGGTATTCTGAATTTCTGTGTATGGCTTTTCTGCTTTCTTTTGTTCAGCCTAGTTTAGTAGGGTGCCTGCAGACTAAATATCTAAAACTTGATGTACAAATTGTAGCAAAGGCTAGACCTTTGTGCGGTTTGAGGATGAAAACCATATGAACGTCGAATCTCATTTGCAGCACCCGTGATCTCAGTGTTTTCTGACTGGTGGCTCCCTACGTTATTGATGGCAAAGCCTTTCTTTAGAATGTCACCACTTTGATTTTTTACATTTGAAAAAAAGTTGGCATTTCTTTTAGGTTTGAAAAACTTAGTGTCAGTCTGTTACTAAATGCTGATCTATAAGATACATGAGCAAATATTTAGCTTGTGATGGGCCAGATTTTGATTCACTGCTCGTGCTGAACATTGTACATAATTCAAGAAATTCAAACTAGTCCTAATTAGTATCCCACATTTATTATTTGGTGTTTTTATTTTTCACGTTTAAAAAGGCATTACACTGATCTTGGATAATTGGATCTGGTTACTTGATAGGATTTTAGGATAACGAAATCTAGAAATTTCTGAACTGTGGGCTTGTGTTTTATGAAGAAAATAGCTTCTGGTTCTCATGAAATGATATGCAGTCAATCTAAAATACAAACCTTTTTAGTGTAAAGATTTTAAAAGCTGCTAAAACCATAATCTAATATCTAAAACTCTATTGGCAGTTGATTCAAATTTTTTTCTTACATAACTGTGTCAGCACAAGTCCAGATTTGTTTGATTGGCCTAGTTACCCTAAGTAATTAATGTACTGCATTTATGTGAATCACATTTACAGTATTTGATCTAATTCAGATGAGTCTTTATTTATGGAAACCAGTTCACTTTCCTTTTTGTTTCCTAGCATGTGTATAAATAAACACAAATAACATGTTTATAAATAAAGTTAACATTCTCTTAGCCTTGTGTGTTCCCTGGCATGTCTGTGTTACACTTCTAAGTAGCACTTTACTATGAGCTAATGTAGGTTCTTTTTTTCGTTAAAAAAAATGTATCTTAGGAATGGCTATATTCTAGTTAGAACTGCTTCAGTTAAAAGGGAAGCAAAATGAAACATTTTTCTTTTTTTTTCTCTTGTTTTCATGATTGCACTTGGCAAACTGTAATTTGGGACTGGTCTTGCCAGTCCTCTTTATCTGTTCAATTTCTGTTAATAATAATTCTCACCCTGGATGTCGTACAAGATCAGGCATCTTCTGTGTTGGGGACATAATTATAGTTACCGTTAATTGTCCAGCCTGATCTAAAATCAGAGACCAAATTCTGCCCTTAATTGCATGGGCACAAACTCATTTTATCTGAAAGCAGAACTTGGCAGTGGTAAATTGGAGCTAAGTGGGTAGAAAGCTGATATGCTAGTCCATATACATTGCCTAGGCTTTTGACCCTGGAGGGGTCACTCCAGCTTCACTTTATTTTCAAGCGAGGATTACGTTCAGTGAGCTGATGTCTCACTCGGCGTAATTCTATTGTCTTACGAGACAGACAGTTGCCTGCTACTACCACTACTATAAAAAACAAAGTATAGCAAAAAATAGGTTGGTATAGCTGATATAAATGTCAATAATTTTATACATAGCTTGACCACTTCTCCATTGTCTCGCTCTTTTATAAATTAGTTTATCCTCTGACGTTTTCCAGATTTGTGCCATTCTGACACCATCATAGTCAGAGCTAGGGACTGAACTTTTGTTCTGAGACCAAGTGACTGATTTATTAGTATTAATATTTTAGGAGCAATAAAAATCCGTAGTCAAAATTAGTGCCCCATCTTGTGAAGCAGGGGTGGCCAGTCTGCGGCATGTGTGCCACAGGTGACATGGGCAGCTTCTGGGTGTGGCAAATGGCAGATTGAGGGGACAGCACAGTGACAGATTGGGCAGGGGGAGAGGATTGGATTGGCACATGAGGAGAGTACATGGCTGATTTGCAGCACATCTGCCAGAAAGGTGGCCCCCACTGCTATAAAGCATTGTCCCTTCAATGGAATATAGTCACAAACTTGACTGAAATCCCAGCTGACCAAGTCTTGTGCTAAAACAGCATTGTTAACCCTAAGTGACTGCTGAAACCAAAATGTAGTTGTAGTTCTGTGGCAGTGGTCTAAGACATTCCATGTAAAGCTTGGGATTGGATAGTGAGCTTTCCTCCTGATTTTTCTGTTTTCCCCCTTCATTCACTCTAGCCAGTGGAATTGGGATAATCTTCTCTGAAATGAGTTCCAGAGTAGCAAACATCATTCAGTAATTGTTGATTTAAAAAAAAAAAAATCCTACAGTATTATTTTTGCCTGAGGAAAGATCTCAGGAAGCTCAAGAGCCTTGGAGATGGAGTTTCCATAGGTCTGAATCCAGGGGCTTGCAGGGAACTTGATAAAATACTCCAGTAGGAAGAAAAAAGGGGAGGGGAGAGAGAAGGGATCAGCACAAGAGCGATAGGAAAGAGGTTCCCAAGATAATATATTCACTGAGATGCTGATCAACCACCTACTCCTTTCTGGTGGTAGTTTAGTGGTTAGAAATGACAATGTTACCTGTCACTTAAGATGTCGATTGGAATCTGTAAGCTGTATTATTCATGAAACAGCATTATAAATCAAATCATGATGCCAGCTAGATTTGTTCAAGGTTGGAAGTAGGGTCTATTACAAAAGCAAGACTCCAATTTAATTTTTTTTATTAAACATTTTCAAGTTGAGTTATGGACATGCTATTAAAATATTCATAAAATAATGAGTGGCACAAAATGCTTTTTATGTTATCAGCTGTTCTGATAAATATATAGCCCTGTTTATTTCCACACTTAGAAAGGAGTGGCATGTGGAGTATCAGATGTTTAATAATTTTAGTGACATTCCTTTTTTAACATAAATGAATGTAGGGATTTTCCAAACACTTAAATTTGCCCCACAAAATAAAACTCATTAAAACAGATTTCAAGGCCTTAGTGTTAAAATCGGGCCTCAGCCTTTGACACCAATTTCCCTTCCATGGAATTTTTTTCAAAACTTTATTTTTTTAAGGTGTCTAAAAAATTAATAAGAAAACTATTCCACGTACTGTGCTTGTTTGGGAAAGTCCTTTGTGAACATGTAATTGGACATTTCAGGATCCCTTATGGAGAGAAGAGGAGGTTTTACTGCAAATATGTTTTCCTTAAAGTTTGACTAACAAAACTCTTGTTGAACATTATCACTCTTAGTAATATAGAATGTAAGGTTCTTTAAAGGGAAATTATTTACATCTGTTTTTGCTTTGTTTTTATAAACTCTTATGATGGTGATATTGTCTTCTCCTGAGAGAGATCTTTATTTTTGTGTTGGGAAATTTTATTAAGTTTCTCTGATCTATTCAGTTTTAAGCCACAATAAAGAGTGAACCTCAAAATCTTTCTCTATATTGGAAAGTTCTGTTCCATTAGTGAATCCAAACTAAGTATATTAGTGAATAATATTTATATATATACTTATATTTGTTGCTGATGGTGATGTATTACAATTCAGTGTGGCTTGAACAGCACATGGGGATTGGGCTTTTTATGCATGGAAAAACTGCAGGGGTGCTAAGTCAGAGTAGGCGTTAGGTCTTATTTGTGCAAGTTGCTCCCCATTGGCAGGTGTAAGCATTTGCCAGCACGAAGAACTGCTTTTGGGATCAAGACTGAAACCCTTCGCCTTTATCATCGCCAGTGTGTTTTTTGCATGTGTCCACAATTGAGCTGTTATCTCTGTTTATGGCTGATGTTAAAATTGAATCTTCTGTGGGATTTGGATACGGAAATACTGAAAGATACCAGCTTGCATGTTTTCAGCGTACATTTTTATGATATGCCATTCAGCTCTAATGAAAATCAGACTTATTTCACTGCTTCCTCAGTTTTGGTAAACCTCTGGCATCTACAGTTTACAGAGTTTTACTTTTCCTACTTTAATTCTGACAATTCATTTATATGATGTGGACTAAATGATGGGTTTCTTTTATGGAAACCCTCTCCCCCAAGTTTTTATCTCTATTGACTGATTGTGCATGTACTTTGTTTTGGCAAGAAGTTGCGGGTGCTTTTCATGAAGCATAATCACATGCATTATGTTGACTGATTTAAATGTTAAGTTCCAAAATACATTAAAATACTTTCCTATGTTACCACATTTCTGTCCAACTAAGTATTTTTAAAAAAATATTTTTAAGTAACTTAATTTGGCTTAAAAGGGAAAATGTTTGTTCTCTTCATATACTTAATTCTCATGGATATAGGGATTTTAGGAGCATTCCAAGGGGAGAACATACTCTGAAGTAATAAGGTAACCTTAGTAAGGTGCTTCAGTGTTTCAGCTTCTTTTCCCTTAGAAGGTGGCCTCTCTTGACACGCGTACCTTTGAAAGTTTTCCTAGATGTAATTTCATGTGTTTGAGGCAAAAAAAAAACTACTTTGAAAATGCCTCTCTTAGAGGCACAGAAGATACCCATGTAGACTCTCAAACTGCTGTAGTGGTAAATATTGCTATGTCTTGATTGTGAAACTTGAATGTGTGTTTAATTTTTTGTGAACAGATTGATGACTCTTCTGCATCTATTTCTCTGGCCCAGCTCACAAAGGTATATATGCATATATATTTCTTTTGTCAAATCTAACAATGAATTATTTGCTTGGTATTTTAAGTCCCATGCTGTGATCTATATCTGGTTAATTTTTGTAATTTGAACAAAACTTTTAGTGAAAAGTGCTGAGTTTAACTTGAAAATGTGTGTACATATTGATTGATACTATCCTGTAAAGAGTAGTTCCCAGTTTGGGAAGATAGAAGGGGAGTACCTTATCAGCCTCAACATAATGTTGCAGTATTAATCATCTTCAAGACACAAGAAAGAAGCACTTCAGAAGCTGTTTACCGTTTCTTTCATACGTTTCAGTAATTTTGCTTTGGAAACTAGCGCACTTTTTAAAGAAGAATTTAAAATACTGGCTGTAAGTTATGGACTTTTCAGGGTTTTTTGTAACAGCCAAGTAGAAGTGTTTCCATAACATGGACAATTGCATGTTATTTTTTTGCATTTGTAGACTTTCCAGTGATAGATCAGCTCTTTGAATGTCGCACATAACTTCCTAATTTGTAGACTTGTAGTACATATACAGTGAATAGCATTTATACAACCTAATTTGTTTGAACACAGACTGTGTAAATTGTGTAAATGTATCTAATTGTTTATAGGAATATACCAATGTGTATGTGTGGCATATTGGCAAATGTGACCTGAAAATGTTGTAATGCCATGTTTTGCTATGAAACTGCTTGCATTTTATGCTCAATAATGTGTACTTTTGTCTGGGAAAGCACTAGTGACTACTTATTAAAGATATCAGTGCATCAGGCAATTAAGTTTTTGCCCTTTAAAATTCCAAGAAAGGGTAGGACGTATTGCAGAGTAGTTAGACTTCTTCTTTTGAGGGCAAAATCTGGAGCTCATGCCAGGAAAGACAAAAATCTTTCCATCTGCAATTTCCCCACCACCAATATACAGGTGAAAGATCTTGTGTGCATTCAGCAACTTTTTTTTTTTTTTTACTTAAGAATTGGCTATCAAAAGAGATTTGGTTTCCATTAGTGCTGTCCCTAAATCTGTCCTCTGTTTTGTAAACTCATGTCAAGTTTCTTATTCTAAGATGCAAAAAACTGTCCAAGTGGTGTACAATTTTTTTAAAGTTTTTTAGACTTTTTTTTAAATGAAGAAACATTACAAACAACTCAAAACTGTTACTTACTTTAACCTCTTCAATGCAGAATGGCTTAGCATGGAGGCAATGTGTTTAACAGTTTTCCATTTTATTCCTATCTTGTATTTAAATGCCATATTTGAATTTTGGTCTATTCCTACTAATGTTTTGTGGTTTTGGGTGTGTTTGTAAACTGTTTGGGTTCAAACAAATTAGTTGAGTATCTGTAAAGCACATTTTCTGTAAATGTTAATGGATATGATTTCATAGCTGTCAATTTTTTTTTGTTGTTAAGAAAAAGCTTTGTATATGAAACAATCTTTTAATAAAATGTTGAAACTAGTTGGTTGCTTTTGTGAATGACTGTATAAAAGGATAAGACGAGTGGTTGATCTGAATGCTAGGTGCTTGAAGATCCAAGTAATTAGCAGTCACTTCCTTAGACCCTGCTTGTATCTGGACTAGTGTATAGTAAATATTTTGACAAAAACTGACAATTTTTTTTAATTCTCTTTTTAAGTTGGCTTCAATATTTTTGCAAAGCTAGCTCCACGTATAAGGATTACATTTACGATTTGTATATTAAAAGGACAGTCAACTAGAAAACTGTGCACTAAATACTGTACCTGCTGTAATTACAGCACTTAATATTGATGGTTAATTAAAATACACTTGAGTCTGTTTACACAGAGGGGGTTTTTTGTATTATTGAAAATGTCCATATAAATCCACAGTAGGGGAACAAAGAAAAACTTTGAAAAGAAGTCTGGAATTAAGCATGCAGTCTGAAAGGAAGTGGTGTCAAAAGCTGGACTTAGAAAAAGCGGGGGGGAAGCCAGTTTCAGATTTGTCAAGTTGACTGTCCCTTTTACATTACAAAATGTAAACGCTGCTATTAAGCCTGTATTCATGTTTCTAAATGAAAACATACTCTGTTAAACTACATATTTTTTCACAGATAGCCTGGAGCCCAAAATCTAGTGTCTTAAAAATACTGAATAAGGGTTTTTTTTACACTTAGTTTCAGCCCACTTCTGTATAAGAGAAAATTGGAGCAGTTACACAAGTCTTTATGTAAGGTACAAACAGAGCCTAAGGTTTTGAGTGCCCAAGAAAGTTTTTCTCAAATGAACTAATAGGCACACAAACATCATGTATTGGCCTAAGGACTCCCCAGAACATCTTCAGGACAATATGTATTTATGTAAGCAGCTATATTAATGCAACTTCAGCTAGAGCTGTGCTGCTCTTTACAGGATTGGATGAGTGGTGTTGTCTTTGGCTGTGTGGACTTCAATGTGTTTCTAATGTGTGTGTCAAATAATTACCTATTAAACAGACTGCCAATCTGGCTGAAGCCAATGCTTCCGAAGAAGATAAAATAAAAGCTATGATGTCACAGTCTGGCCATGAATATGATCCTGTCAAGTAAGTGTTCGTATCAGATCTGTTATTTAAAGATTGTGCTTGTTTTTGGTGTTTTGGGTTTTTTTAAGTTAGACACATGCACACCTTTATTATTATTATTTTTTAAACCTTTAGTTACATGAAGAAGCCCTTGGGCCCACCTCCACCATCATACACATGCTTTCGTTGTGGAAAACCTGGCCATTACATAAAGAACTGCCCAACAAATGGGGTAAGAGCCTGGTGGAACTACAGTGCTGTTTTGTTTTGAATATTCCCGATTCATTGAATTTTCACTGTGATCTAACTTTATGTGCATAGGCAAAATAATTCAGAGCAAAGGCCCTTGTGTCCTGTGGTGACTTGCACAATTTAGTGAGAGATTCTTATTGGTGGAAGGGGGAAGTCTGTAACTCAGATTCCTCTTTGCTTTGTTACCCTTACAGAGGCAGGGACTGAGTACCTGAATGCTTTTCAAAAAGTTTCTGAATGCTTTTGTTTATGTTCCTCTGAATGGCAAGAATTGAAGGAGGCCTGTGCCACAATGCATTCTGTGCTAAAAAGTAGCAACTGCGCATTTCAAGTGCATGTAAGAAGTGCAGGTTTAGTTATTGTCACAATAGCTGGCTGTTTTCTAGTCTGTTTGCCTAAACAAATTTTATCACATCGGGCATTTATACACATACCTTTTTGTTCGGCAGCCTGCCAGAGATCCGCTGCTGCTGAGCAGACTCGATTAATGGAGTTTGCTGCACATGCGTGCTGACATGTACTACGTTGCGCCATGTGCAGTTGTATAAATGGTGAAATGCATGTCAACGCATAGAAAATGGCTGTACAGTTTTGAGCTAAAGCATCTCCAAGGTGTTGAAGCTCAAAGCATGCCGCTGCTGTTTTCTCAGCGCTGATGCACATTTCTCCACTTAGACAACTGTAAGTGTCACAGCACTTGGCACTTTGAAAAGTGCTCGGTGTTGCAGTGCTTATACATGTTACAGTGCCCAATGATTCCAAAATGATGCTGTGTGATTTTAGCACCCCCACCTCCCAATCAATGGTAGTTTGAAAGAACCTTCATTTAAAAGTTTAAAATGGAAGAAAAAATTGTGTTGAAGGTGAAATTTGCTTTTGTTTCTTCAGTGTAGGTGTCATAATTTTGTCTCTAGCTCATTCTTAGGGCACTTTCAGTTGCCTTCCTATTACAAGTTCTGGCACAGTTCATCCTCATCTGAGACCTTATGTTATGATCTCAAGATTTCAACATAGATTTTTTTAAGAATAAACAAATTAGTGTTTTAATGTCTCCTTAGTAGTTTGGCCATAGACTGTCATACCATTGTTATAATGAATGTAGAATGATGAACATACTCATTTTCCAGTGGATTAGCATTTACTTGATACGTGTTATGTAACATAAAGATTTTTCATTTGCTACTTGAGATGTGAAAAGGAAAGAGTAGGCCATGATCCTGCAAAGACTTGTGGGTATATTTTTGACTTCGCTGAGTTCAAAGTTTCTACCTAAGTATATTGCAGGATCACAATATTTCTCAGGCTGTAAGTGTGCTCTCATGAATAGAGTAAGCTATGGTAGTCTGAAGTGCAGAGGTACACATCCATTATCCCACTTGAAGTATCTGTGACGTATTTGAGATAACACTTGTTTCTGGGACAGTGGTGGCTGATTGGAATGTATTGCTATTCAAACTGTGCCTAAACGATTGTCCTTTGCTACAGACATTCAGACCCAGGGTAAGCTGGTGTGTTTTTACCACACGATCCAAAATAAAAGGCTTTGTCCGTGGAGAAATAATGCCAAAATTTAGATGAGGGTGCTATCCTGCCCTGCCTTCTGTATGTGTTATAATGTAGTACTCAGTTGTGGGAGGGAGAGAATTAAATACATGTTTTCACCAGTCAGATTCAATAACCCTTGAAATATCCTTTTAAAGATGAGCTATATCTGGATGTTTATTTCTTAACAGGACAAAAATTTTGAGTCTGTTCCCAGGATTAAAAAGAGCACAGGAATTCCTAGAAGTTTTATGATGGAGGTGAAGGATCCCAATACAAAAGGAGCCATGCTTACAAACACAGGAAAATATGCAATACCAACAATTGATGCGTAAGTACTTCAGAGCAGGCTGAAATGTGACTAACGGGCCAGTACACAAGCACTTGGATGGGAGCAAAGCTGCGTTGGCTGGCATCTATAATCCCCCTGTGTCAGAGCCACTGCAGCCGGCTGTATTTAATGGGAGTTAGGTGCAGCCATGGCAAACTGCCACCCTGGGTCTAATTTTGGCAGATTTCAGGATTCTCACCTATGGGGCAAAATGTATTCTTAATGTCTTGTTCCATTTATACATGTGTATATAGCCATCTATGCAAACGGAGCTTGATGTGACAACATGTGTTGTCATATCAAGCAACCTCTTGTCTCCTGATTTTTATTTGTTTTCTTGTAATCAACTTTGGCAGTAAAATGTTAGGAAAGTCTGGACTGAAACATGCTAGAGGGAATATAACATTTCATAATGTGTATTTCTTAAATAAGACTAAAGAGATGGACAAAGGTTAAGTTCAGGAATAGCATTGACTCTTGCCTGTTTCCTGTTGCTGGACTGAAAGCTTTGGCTTGCCAATGCTTTAAGAGCGTGTCTGCACAACCTGGTTACATCATGGTAGTACAGGGTGGGAAACCAGTGATTTGTAGTATGGTGACTATCCATGCTCCTGTCCTTGGCAAATGCAGGCTGTCATCCAGCTTTCAGAGGGAAAGCTGCCACATGCTTGTGTAGAATGAAAGCATACAAATGGGCAGTAACCACCGAGCAGCTAACATGCTCTTGTTTGTGTAGTTGTGTTTTAAATACCATGGTAACAGGATGGTGAAAATAAAGGCAGTTTTGTCGTTCTGTGAAATGCTTCCTAAAAATACATGTGTTGATGGTATATCACTGTCACAATAAAATATTTTGTACTGGTAAGAGCAGGGGACAGGTGCTTGGGAGGCAGAGAATGAGTCTGTACTGCAGTGGCAGCATGCTCTGGATGAGGCACTCCCCAGCTTGCAGACTCCCAACTGAAAAGAGTGAGGCTCTTGGACATCCTTGCAAGACCTAAGAAACTTTTGGTAGCTTAAGCTGTAACTGCTGGCTGTCAGCCAAGATGCAGTGGCCTTAAAAATACAAAAAACATCCCTTCTGTTTTAATCTAAATGAATTAAAATACCCTTTAAAAACTATTAGCAAGAATTCACTATATATATATATATATATATAGCACTGGAAAACTTTACTATATTTTTCTGTGATGTGCTGCTTTATGTAGAAGCTGTATCATACCTGAGTAATTAGCACAGATCAAATAAGTACCTGATGCTGGTTTTTCCTGTAATATCAATAATGCTGAGCATTTGAAGTATGCAACTGGTTATTTTTCTTTATTAATCTAGTGATAACTTTGGTAGTTTTGGTGACATTTCCATAATCAGATTATTTGAAATTAAAATAATTTTATTTTAGGGAGGCTTATGCCATAGGAAAGAAGGAAAAGCCCCCTTTTCTACCAGAGGAGCCATCTTCCTCTTCAGAAGAGGAAGATCCTATTCCAGATGAATTGTTGTGTCTGATCTGCAAAGATATAATGACTGATGCAGTTGTCATTCCCTGCTGTGGAAACAGTTATTGTGATGAATGTAAGTGCCATATTCGAGTGTTACACTTAACTCAAGCTGCTAAATGTATAAAGTTGGATTTGGTGATCTTATAGTAGTGAATCGGAAATGAATGAACAAAAATAAAAATGAATGTGTTAAATTGACATTTTAGAAAGGGATGGTGCCTTAACCAGCAAGGTCTTTCATTTTATTTGGCAGTAAAGGAAAAAAGAAGGCTTATAGCTCAAAAATCAGAGTAACGTTTATGTCGGGAGTAATAAACACCAGAATAGCAAACAATTGCTGTTCTGTAGTCACTGTGCTACTGACTGCATCTTTTTTGAGTAAATGATTTCTCCAATCCTTCTCGCTTTGATTTGTTAATGATCATCACGTAGCCCCTGTTACATTCGGAATATTTGCATAGACAATTAACTGTAGGGTGAAACCAGTGGAAAGGTAGGCCCTTGTTGAAATTTCTTTTAAAGGCCAGTCAAAATAATTTTAACCCAGTTTGATGAATTCTTAAGAATGCAATGTAACCATTTTTCTTGAGGCTCTGACTGCTTGTACAACTGACTCAGCTAAACTGTAGCTGATTTTCTTTCAACTTCTGCACTAACTTCACTGTGAGGATTGTGAAATGCTACAAAATGATGTTTGAACTCAAAAAAGCATTTTTTCACTAGCGTTTCCATAAAGCTGTGGAAGCAGTTCTTTGTAAACCTTCTTTACCAAAAAAAAAAATCTTTTTGAAGTATAATCATTCTGTCATCGTTTCTGTATCTGGGATAATAGTCATTCGTAAAACTGAATGGTTAAATGATTTGTGTTAAAATAATAGCACATGCTAAAACTTAGTGATTTCGCTCTGGAAATTAAATGTTTTTCACCTAGGCTAAGGACTAAACTAGCTTGAAATGTTGGCCCACTTAAAGCTTCAAGAAGCTTAATAAATTTAATGCTTATACATTAGGAATGTTAACTCCTGGCACATTCACCTTTCAAGGCTTTTAGTTATTATGGCAGGTAAAAAACACTTTTATATGCTTGCAATCCAAGTTCATTTTCCTTGGAGCCTGGTGTTAATCTTGCACGTGGATTTGAGAAGATAGTATGGATGAAAGATTTTTAGCTCAGCAGAAGTTTTTTTGGGTTTCTTTTACTCAGTATTTTTAATGGTTTACAGGTATCAGAACAGCACTACTGGAGTCAGACGACCATACCTGTCCAACTTGTCATCAGACAGATGTTTCCCCTGATGCTTTAATTGCCAACAAGTTCTTACGCCAGGTAAGCTTATGCCACATGTAACACTACCTTTGCAAATACCTAGGCAGTAGGAAAATCAGATTTATAACAGCTTTTCCATAATTAAGGCTAAGTTGAGAATTATTTTTCAAATCAGTTGCAATATATAAGATGTTTGCTTCCTGTCTTGTTCAAATAAATCCATCAGTTATCTGATTTTCTCAATTTCAGCAGTGACCACTGACAGATACACTTTGTTGAGTACATGCGTGGTCAAATGCATGTTTCAGATTTTAAGTTTTCGCAGGAAGAATTTCTGCTTTCACCTTTTACAACTGTGCAGAGAACAAAGTGGCTTTTTAGTTGGAGATGATCCTGCCTTGAGCAGGGGACTGGACTAGATGACCTTGAGAGGTCCTTTCCAGTTTGACTTTTTACTATGAAAGTATAAACTATTGCAGTGCTAGTTCCTAAGTTATCAGGCAACCTGAATTTGAATAGCTCTACATGGAATGTACTTTCCTTCTTTACTACAGTGGAGCTTACTACAGAAGTTTAAATAGCAATATTAATTTTTGCTTTCAGACAGTTTTTTCAGAAACATACAGATAATGTGATAAGCTGATTTATCTGAAGCTTTTATATACTTCAGTGCCTGTGGGCAATCTTAACTCTAAATAAAGGAAAAGGGTTTTATATGAGAATAGTAATCTTTAGATAACAATGATTTTTCTATTTTTAGGCTGTAAACAACTTCAAAAATGAAACTGGCTACACCAAAAGGCTCCGTAAGCAGATGCAACAACCAAGACCAACAGTCCAGCGGAACATGCAGCCTGTAGTGAGGCCAACGGTTTCCAGACAACAGGATCCTCTAATGATTCCAGTAACTTCACCTGCTCATTCTGCTGCTTCTTTAACATCATCGTTGACTCCTAGTCAGTCATCTGCATCTGCTACTATGTCAGCAAATCCGTCTTCTGGACCTGGAGCTCCTGCCGACTTGTCCATATCTCTTCGCTCTGAAAAGACAGATGGACCTTTTCGGTAAGTAAACTTGGTGTACACACAAATGGAAAATACATAACCTTAACTCTTCTTTCCCCCATTTTTACCTCTGGTGCTTGATTTGTCTGATAGCTACTTGTACATCCTGTAATGATGGGTGACACAACTAGCACTTGCCTCCCTTTTGGCTCCAAGTACGCCCTAGGAAGCTCTAACTTATTTTATTATATTTCACATTCACGTTACCAGGGTTTACAGGAATGCAAACATGATTCACAAGATAAATTCAGAGATTTCAAACCAGAAATCAGTGTTAGAATCTTTCTGATTTGTTGCAGCTTTTCTGAGTTCTTTGAAACAGAACTGCTGTATTTTTCTGTGGTTTGAAAACAAATGAGAATTATAACATGACATTTTCCAAGAGGTGCCTTGAGTCTGAAAAGGCTGAGAACCAGTGATCTAGGGTCAGAACAGGTTCCATTAAAATACAGAATCACGCCAATGGTGCACATTCTGGGAAGTAGTAGGTCATATATATAACCTTGTAGCAATAATTTTTTATATGTATATATACACATACACAGTAAAAGCTGCCCTTTACAAGCCAGCATGCTCTATTAACCAGCATGCTGGCTTGTAAGGTAAAAGGGAAACCGGAAGTGCCCATCGTGGCACTTCCGGTTTTGCCGAGCCCCCATGGCCCGAGACAAAACAGCCTGTGCTGCCAAGCCCCCACAATAACGGGTTGTTGATTTGTTTTTTTTTTCCCCTTTCTTTTCTGCCCCCCTCCCTGTCCTTCTCAGCGGGAGGGGCGGCGATGCGGCGGGAGGGGCGGCGGCGCACCGGACGCGGCAGGAGAGGCGGCCTCTCAGGTAACTGGTATATTTTGTTATCCAGCCCCCCCCGATTCCCCATGGGTGCCGGATAACAAAGCTTTTGCTGTATGTACATTTAACTCTGCATACTGTAACGTTTAAGATCTAAAGTGTTCCTGTAGAAATGTCATTAAAATAAAGTAAAATAATCAGTGACTGTAGTGTAAGGTTTTTGCCGCCTTAACTCTGTGGTTTGAGTCTAGGAAGTGCCTCTACCCATTAGTTGGAGGTATTGTAGACTACAGGCTAAAGGTATTGCTGAGGCCGTTATTCAGAATAACAGTCCAGCCTCTAAATCCCTGTCTGGAAACTTGTACACATTTAATTTAAACCTTGGCTTTGCAGTGTATGTAACGTCCAAGTTGTGTACCTTTTAAAATCTGTAGTACATTTACATGTACAGAAAACTTACACATTTCCCTTTTTACCTTCCATGTTAAAAATGCATGTACAACTTCATTTAATTTGTACTGTGTCTAGTGTATTCCTAAGATAACTGGTATAAAAGTATATAGTTTTCAAGTCTGAAGTAATTTTACTGTTTTTTTTAAAACTTGGCTCAATCTTTGTACTTCCAGTGGTATTCTAAATCAGTGGATTTGAATGGCACAGATCTTATGTGTATGTATGTGGGGGTTTTTTCAGGGATGCAGATAGTGTTATACCGCCTGCTGCTATTGTGACAGCCTCGGAGCATTCAAAAACTTCTTCCTCTCTTGCAATCAGCACTGTGATGGAAGAGAAAGTAAAGGTATGTTTTACTTCAGCATACAAAATGACTCCTATACTTTAAGACAATTGCTTTACTAATTTTTCATCCTTTATCCTTAGGGCTACCAGGTTCCTGTACTAGGACAGCCAGCATTACCAGGCCAGCTTGCTTCACAGGGACAGTCAATACCCACTACTGGCAAGTAACTACAAGTGTATCGAGACATTTTTTTTCTACATATTTATTTTCAGCTGAACTAAATGGAAAATCTTTTTTTTTGCTCCCCTGAACAGGTCAGCCAATAAGAGGCAATCCAGTTCGTTCTTCAGGCAGCAGGCCAGGCTGGGAACCGTAAGTGTTTTTTACCCCCAAAAAATCACTTTACTCCCTTTAGGCAGATTGTAACCTGCTTAACTTAAAGAGTGACTTGCCATATTGAATGTATTTCATTGTAAACTAACTGTTCTAGATGTGTTTTGTATAATCACTTTGAGGAGGCTTGTAGCAACGACGTTGCTGGGGTCGTTTGACCCCAGTACTCTTTCCTGCCGTGGCAGGGGGTCAGACTTGATGATCTGCTCAGGTCTCTTCCAACCCTACTAACTATGAAACTGTTCTCCAAGTGTATATGTAGACAGACACAGAGAATGCAAGTTAAGTAATAATAATAATAAAATTAAATGGATTAATTGGAATTAATTTTTACAAAGAGAAATCAGGTGGAAAATTGCCTCCTTGATAACTAGAATAGGACTGAAGACATTTGTTTGTCCATTAGAATTTGGCTTCAATATTTTGAGTGCTGGATTTTTTTTTTTAAGAATTTGGTTAAATTTAGTTGAGATTAAATTATGGAGGGGCAAACATGCACAGCCATTTATCTTATAGCAGTTTTGGAGTTTGCTCACCTAGTGCTTTCAAATGGTGAACCAGGCTTTTTCAGTCTGTTTGAAAAGAATCATTCACCTGGTCCTTCTTTCTGGGATGTGTGCTCATTAATAAGCAATTGTTAATCTGTAACCGTACGTTTCACTCTGCAAATACTTAAAAGGAAAAAAGCGACAGCAAATGGAGGGGCCATGCTACAGGTATCTTAATATCTCAAATTCAATAAACGGGACACCTATTGAGGTACGAGAAAGTGCAGTTAAGTCATCGTGAGATCAACATAGGAAGGCTCTGTGGAAGAAGTTAAAAGAAGTTCAACAGAAGATTAGCTAATGTTTGCACAGTGCTTTGAAGATGAGAAGTGCAAAGCATTAGATATGTCAGAGTGGCAAAGGAGTGGTGGGCACTTGGCACCTGGGAAAAGGGAGATTTCTAAGCTTAGGGAGAAACCATCTTAAAGTTGCGAAGCTGAGAGTAAGGACAGAAGACTGAGGTTGCTGTTGGGGGTGAGGATATGTTAGGGGAGAGTAAGGAGCCACAAGCACAATATAGGAAGAATGAGCAGACGTAAGCAGGGAGAAATTCAAAAGACTGAAGTTGAGAACAAAGGCAGAAAAAAGCCCAAAAGAGACAGCAGCTTCATTCACTTTCCTCTTTAAAATAAGGGCAGAGTGTACCAAACAGTGACACGTGTTTTTGGGTTTCTTTAGAAGTTCAAATCGAGGACGCCCGCATAGTGAACGTACACAAAGGACTCAGGCCCCAACACTGCCAGCATCAACACCAGTCTTTGTGCCTGTGCCGCCACCTCCCCTGTATCCGCCACCTCCCCACGCACTTCCTCTTCCACCGGGGGTACCACCACCACAGTTTCCTCCTCAGTTTCCACCTGGTCAACCTCCACCTGCCGGGTACCCTGTCCCCCCTCCAGGATACCCCCCAGCTCCTGCAAACATATCAACACCTTGGGTACCAACAGCAGTACCATCGGCTCATTCAAATGCCATCCCAACGACACAAGCGCCTCCTTTATCTAGGGAGGAGTTTTACAGAGAGCAACGGAGACTTAAAGAGGAGTAAGTATTTGGTTCTGAATGAAGTTGCCTTATGTTTCATAGTTCTGATTCAGTAGCATGTCGGACCAGAAATATGCTGAAGTGCGTCTGCCATAAGCAAAAATGACTTAAAGCAAGTTTTTTCCAATGTGTTTTTCATTACAGATGGTAAAGCTGCAAAACTGAAACAAGGCCTCTGTAATTCCAAAGTTTTCCCTGAAAACTTGTCTAGGAGTTTTTAGCTGTCATTGTTTAAATAGGAAGTTCATTTTCATTTGCATGCAATGTACATTCGCTCATTTAGCCTTCTTAGTTTGTTAGGTCCCTTTTTGTGATATAGGTCAAACGATAATTATCTTATTTTAACAGGGAAAAGAAAAAGTCCAAACTTGATGAGTTTACAAATGATTTTGCTAAAGAATTGATGGAATATAAAAAGATTCAAAAGGAGCGTAGGCGTTCATTTTCCAGGTAATTGTTCATCTCACCACAAAGACTAAAAATCGAATAGGTGGGAACACTGCATTAGTTACTTGTCCCTATGGGTGATTCCTAACAGATGAATCAAGGCTCTTTTGGGAGAAGCAGTGTGTGGGAAGTCACCTTCCATTGCCTATGTGTTATCAGGCCTGTACGTTCTTTGTGACATTTTAACTTGCAGGACTGCAAATCCAGTGGCTGTCACTAGGAAGAAATTCACTTTGAGCTTCTCTTAGAAATTAGAAGAGCTGAATTTACTTTTTAATTTTTCAAAAAAGAAACTCTTGTTTTTATATGCTGGTTGAAAGACTTCTCTGTGCAGAGCTTCTGAATATCCAGTGGCACGTTTAAATTAGAGATGTGTTGTTTTTTTTTTTTTTTTAAGTTTCCTCAAGGAAAAATATGCAGCTGGTCATTCTGTAAAAATGTCCACCCTAACAGTATAGATCTCTTCATCAACACTGGTCTGAATAATTCTGCAGTAGTAATGTGATAACAATCTTCTGTTGGTAGTAACTCTGAATCATTAGTGATATTAGTACAAGTTAAGAGCTAAAAGCTTTTAAATGTGATCTTGCATGAAACAAGATCAATATTCTTCAGCATTAGCACTCTCTAGCTGGGAGGTCTAGCATATAGAGTGTCAGTTAAATAGTACTGTACGTAACATTGCAGCACAAAGTGTTATGCCTACTGTGTAAATTGCCAAATAAGCAGTAAAGTTAAATAGACTCAGCTGACATTTTAAGATTTAGCTTTACTGTCTCCAAGCTAATTCATGGTCTATTAATGTTTGGTATTGCACTTCAACCATTAAGACTTGCCCTTTTAGTATCTTATTGTAATATAAACTATCTGAGTAGTCTCTACTTTGCTGAGTAGTGAATATTTGTGCATGCTCATACCAGTAGAGGCCACTGTACACCACCTTAAATCAATTAGCTGATAAAATAGTTTATACGATGGGAACGAATGGAGCTAGACTTCGGATTCTTTCTGTACCAAGTGTTATACTAGGTGAAACAAAGCAGTGGCTTTTCTCACAGGCTTTTGTGCGTTATCACATCCATCATAACTTCACAGTGGTACTAAGTCACAACCCGCAGTGGTTCTGGCGTCACAGTATACGTCTATATAAAACGAAACGTTTTGGGGAGCAGAGCTGTTTTACATTAAATCTGTGGCTTTTTTTTTTCTTTTTAAGGTCCAAGTCGCCATATAGTGCTTCATCTTACTCGAGAAGTTCATATACGTACTCCAAGTCAAGATCAGGTTCATCTCGCTCTCGTTCGTATTCTCGATCATTTAGTCGCTCCCATTCTCGTTCCTACTCACGGTCACCTCCGTACCCACGGAGAGGGAGGGGGAAGAGTCGTAACTATCGTTCTCGGTCAAGGTCCCATGGATATCACCGTTCAAGATCAAGATCACCCCCGTATAGAAGATATCATTCACGTTCAAGATCTCCAATATTTAGAGGTCAATCTCCCACTAAGCGGGCTATACCCCAAGGGGAAGGGGAAAGAGAGTATTTTAACCGATATAGAGAAGTCCCTCCATATGACATTAAAGCCTACTATGGTAGGTCTGTTGACTTCAGAGATCCATTTGAAAAGGAAAGATACAGAGAATGGGAAAGAAACTATAGAGAATGGTATGAAAAGATTTATAAGGGCTATGCTGCTGGAACCCAGCCAAGACCCCCAGTAACTAGAGAAAACTTTTCTCCAGATCGGTTTGGTCCACCAGGAGCTAGACGAGAGAATTCCCCGTATGCTCGAGGTCGTAGAGACGATTATGCTGCTGGACAGAGCCATAGAAATCGTAATATAGGTGGCAATTATCCTGAAAAACCTGGAAGAGAAGGCCATAATATTAAAGATCCTGCAAAACCGAAGGAAAAGGAAGGTGAAAACCCCTTGGGAGATGGCAAAGGAAATAAACATAAAAAGCACCGGAAGAGGAGGAAAGGAGATGAAAACGAAGGCTTTCCTAATGCTGAGCTGCTGGAAGGTGCAAGAAAGCCAAGAGAGCCGCCTGCTGGAGGCGAAGAAATTAAACCCGACTCGCTGTTCGTGCTCCCAAGCAGGGATGACGCCACGCCGGTCAGGGATGAACCTATGGAAGCCGATTCTATTACTTTTAAACCAGTATCTGAAAAAGAGAAAAAAGAGAAAGATAAGCCTAAAGCAAAAGTTGACAAGACAAAACGGAAACCAGAAGTTGCTGCCACTGCTAAGAAAGAGAGTGTAGTAAAACCAGCTAAAGCACCCCAGGATAAAACGGAGACTGAGCGTGAAAAGTCTCCTCGAACAGAACCTCCAGTGAAAAAAACAAAGGATGAATTGCCAAAGCCAGACAGTATTAAAGCAGCTTCCTCTCAAAAGGATGAGAAGGCACTGGGCACGCCACGGAAAGTTCATCCAAAAGCAGCAAAAGACCATCCAGAAACCAGACCAGCCAAGGAGGAAAAAGCAAAGAAGGACCATCCAAAAGAAGTCAAGCCAGAGAAAACGTCAAGCAAAGAGGAAAAGACAAAAAAGCCTGTGGAAAAAAACAAACCTTCTGATGTAAAACCTGAGAAAAGAAAAAGAAAGGCAGAAGAAAAGATGGATAAAGAACATGAAACTACTTTAAAAACATCGAAACCAGAAGTGACTGAAGTGAAACCATCACCAAAGGGAAAAGCTGACCCTGATGGTGAAAAAACAGAGAGAACCCCTGAAAAGGACAAAGCTGCTTCTCTGCTTGCCCCAGCAAAAAAGATTAAGCTCAACAGAGAGACAGGCAAAAAGATTGTCAGTGGAGAAAATGTACCTCCTGCAAAGGAACCTGCTGAGAAACCTGAGCCAACCAGTAGCAAAGTTAAACCAGAAAAGGTTAAAGGAAAAGTGAGAAGAAAAGTAACAGCAGCTGATGGGTCTGGTTCAACTCTTGTGGATTATACCAGGTATCTTCTGAGTTTCTCTTTCCCCATCTTTTCTCTTCTTTCTCCTCCATAAAATGTAAAATCTGTCAGGTGACCAACTACAGGTCAGCTAAGTCCATAGTAAAATAAGCACATGGACACATTCCTGCAAGCCATGTATTGACTTAAAATCTGTCCAGAATCAAAGTCAACCCTTGAATTTGCCCCAGCTCCTCCCTACACCTGTGTTGAGATTCCTCCCCATTGTCCATCACCTGCCTAGCTGTGTGCATTACACATCCTCTGATCTGTGGGATGGGGATCCCTTCCCTTCCCTTCTCTTCCCTTCCCTGGGGTCTGTTAACTGCTAGGGGCAGGAGGAAAAACAATTTGGTGTGGAATTTCCATCATTGTTATGACTGTTAAACTAACAACACATGATACAACTAGTTTAAAGTTTATTGCTTGACAGCACTATATTTTATTTTAGGATTATTGTAACAGGAGTTTTAACCATCATCATTTTTCTAGAGAATTGTGTGCGCAAGTTATCAGGGAGGGGCTGGACGTTAAGTCAGCCAGCCCGGATGATCTCCACCCTAGAGTCCTTAAGGAATTGGCCTAGGTCATTGCAGAATCCCTGGCATGGCTCTACACCAGAGCACCACGAGTGCTCATAGTCCCAGAGGACTGGAAGAGGGCCAGCGTGGTTCCAATCTTCAAAAAGGGAAAGAAGGAGGACCTGGGAAACTATAGGCCAGGCAGTCTTACCTCGATCCTAGGCAAGCTGTTTGAGAAAATTATGCTGGCACACATCCA
>NW_017728927.1:5565018-5698775 GCF_001723895.1 Crocodylus porosus | reverse complement strand
AGAGGAGGTTGGATGAACACCTTGCTGGGGTCGTTTGACCCCAGTACTCTTTCCTGCCATGGCAGGGGGTCGGACTAGATGATCTGCTCATGTCCCTTCCAACCCTAGAAACTATGAAACTATTAGCTGGATAGGGGGTGAATTAGGAACCATGGAGTCTCCCCGGTTCCTGACTTGCCTGTTGGAGAAAGAGGACCCCTTCCCACCCCCCCCTTTTTTTTTTTTTTTTAAATACTGGTGGAACTATGGCACACTGGAGTTGCCGGATAAGATTTGGTACTATGATGATTTAGTGCCTTAGCTAGATTCAGAGGTGGGAGATAAGACTATAAGCAATAAAGTACTATCTTGCAAGATCATCTTTTTCTAGTCCTGCCCCCTCTTATAATTTGAACACTTTTTAAAAGCTAGTAAAGATTTGGAATTTTAACACTTGAAATTAAATGCAAATGCTTTGTCAGAGTGGTATATTTCATAACAATACAACCTGCTGTAACCATGAATTTCAGATTTCAATCAGTGTGCATATGTAATGGATTTCAGGTCTCGATCAATGTGTGTATGTAACTTTTTTTTTTTCCTGTTTAGTACTAGCTCTACTGGAGGCAGTCCTGTTAGAAAGTCTGAAGAAAAGCAAGACACAAAACGGACTGTCATTAAGACCATGGAAGAATATAATAATGATATAACTGCCCCTGCAGAAGACGTCATTATTATGATTCAGGTTCCTCAATCAAAGTGGGATAAAGATGACTTTGAATCTGAAGAGGAAGATGTTAAATCTACACAAGTACCTTCAAATGTAGTAAAACCCTCTAGTGTTGTAAAAAATGTGAGTGCTAAGTCCCCAAATCCTCTGAAACACACTGAAAAAGAATCTGAGTCCTTGGAAAAAACGCAGAAACCTGCAAAAGAAGCAAGTTATGAAAGCTCCCAACATGAAGCAAAAAGCTCAAAAAACTCTGTGTCAAGTGAAAAAGGGAAATCCAAGGACCGGGATCATTCTTCATCAGACAAAGACACCTTGGAGAAACGGAAAAGCAATGTTCAACCTGAAAAAGACCACTCTGAACGTGGCGCTGAGCAAGGAAACCTAAAAAATCCTCCATCATCCAAAGAGAGCAGATCTTCAGATAAGCATGATACTGGCCGTGGATCCTCTGCGAAAGACTTTACTCCTAGCAGGGACAAAAAGTCTGATTATGATAGTAGCCGGGATCATTCTGGTTCCAAGCGTAGGGATGAAAAGAATGAGTCCACAAGGAGAAAGGACTCCCCTTCTCGAAACAGAGAGTCGACCTCGGGTCAGAAAAGTAAACCGAGAGATGAAAGAACAGACTTGTCCAAAAAGGGATCAGGAGATTCTAAAAGGAGCAACCATAGTCCTCCAAGAGACAGCAGAAGGCCACATGATCACAAAACTGGCTATGATTCCAAACGTTCATCAGAAGAACACAAATCTTCAGACAAAAGTTCAGCTAAAGAAAAGGAGAAACACACATCAGAAACAAAGAGCAATAAGGAGAGAGAGTCAAGTGGCAATAAACCATCTCACAGACATGGATCGCCAGATACAAAAAATGAAAAAGAGCATGCTGCTGGGCAGAGTGACAAGAGTGCCGTCAAACCGAAGCCTCAGTTAAGCCACTCCTCTCGACTATCTTCCGACTTAACTAGAGAAACTGATGAGGCTGCGTTTGTCCCAGACTACAATGAAAGTGACAGTGAGAGTAATGTGTCTGCAAAAGACGAGGAGTCTATAGGAAAAAATACTAAAGAACTGAAAGAAAAGGCAGTGGAGAAAGTTAAAGAGACTGTACCTGCAGCAGCAGTTGGTCAGCCTGATGTAAGCAGAAGTCAAAGTCAAAGCAGTCCCAGTGTTAGCCGCAGCCGTAGTCATAGCCCTTCTGGAAGCCAGACTCGAAGCCACAGCAGCAGTGTTAGCTCGGCTGAGAGTCAGGACAGCAAGAAAAAGAAAAAGAAGAAAGACAAAAAGAAGCACAAGAAGCACAAAAAACACAAGAAGCATAAGAAACACACTGGAAATGAGTCTGAATTGGAGAAAAGCCAAAAACACAAACACAAGAAGAAGAAATCCAAGAAGAGCAAAGAGAAAGAGAAAGATGACCAAAAAGTGAAATCTGTCACTGTATAATATGACAGATAAGAAAAATTGACTTATTTACTAAGTCATCTGTATTAAATTTTGTTATAATGTAAGCAAATTCAAGCTTTGTAAATAATGACATGAAAGACCCTGTGCTGCACTTAAAATATTGCTGCTTGATTATTTGATTTTTACATCAGAGCTTTATAAAGTGAACGTTTTGTACAGAATTGTGAGTTGTGACCATGTAACATGAAAGGTTTTGCTGGGGCATCTTAATTTTAACCACCGTTAATTAGTTTGGGTGGAGTTTACTGTACTGTGAAAATTTTCACATTTGAATTTTTTTTAATTGCCTGGCAGAAAAAGCTGGTATCAGTTATAAAATATCAGCAGAATGATTTGCAGAATTCATTACAGCCCTGTTATGTCACTTTTTGATTACAATAAAAAGTTTTCAGTAAACTTTATTCAATGTGATGGAATTTGCAGTAGTACCTGAACATATACAGGGTATGGGCAAGAACAGGGACAGATAATAAACGAAAAATTTCAGGCAGCCAAAATATAATACACATAATCTATTGACAGTTTTAACCTTTTAAAGAAAAAAAGTAGAACTTCAAGAAAATTAAGGAAGTAGCAACAACAAAAAAATAGCACTTTTTTAAATGCCAGGTCATGCCAAGTAGATGTGTGTGTGTGTGTGTTTTTAATATTTGAAAAGGTATATTACCTGAAAAAATACCCACTATAAATAGCTGGTATTAACGTTTTAAATAATGTCATATTTGAAGCTTATCACATGTCAACATTGTTCCCGTTTTATGTTAAAGAACCAATGCTACACATTGGCAAATGTTTACAATTGTATTCCTGGGAAACTGTCCAAATTCTGTATTTCCTTTCATATTGGTGCTGATCACCAAGAGACTTGTGTTTTTTCAAATGGGCGCTTTCATTTTGTAACCAGATGTCGATTACTCTGATGTCACAGTTCCTTGTTATGTCACCATAACATTGCTGTTGCTATCATTGGGTTTTAGATTTAGTGAATAAATATGGTGAGAAGAGGCAGCCAATTAAAAAGTCAGAGTTTTTGTATGTGAATATCTACGTACAATGAGAGGAAATACAGAAAATGGTAGATTTAATTATTTAGGTAATTTAAAGGAAGATCTATAGCGTCACTTCAATTTAGTGACAGCAATGTTCAACACTGCAAGAGTTAACCTGACGTCTTTTTCACTGTGCATGAAGTGTCGAACCCTGTTACCATTTGAGCTTGGTGACAAAAACCCCTTGACTACTTTGGATCTGGGATTTGGCCCAGCTGAGATCTATTTGAAAATATTTAAATTAAAGTGGCATTTCAGGGCTTCCTGCTTGTGGAGACTATTTTGTTCAAAAGTGGCATTGTAGAAACTGCAGTTTGGCAGCACAGCGATAGAGATGACGAAGTCACTTCTGTTTGCTTTACAGATGAATGACCTGCACACTTTGAGCAGTGGGTTTAAGATTGCACATCATAGTAACATGGGATAAGTTTCGGGCTTTATTTCTGGGACATTTTTATGGTAAGGTAATTTATACTGGGATCCAGCTGTACAAGTAGGAGGCTTTAAGGATAAATCAGTTAAAATTCTGCTTTGAAGAACTGAAACAATTGAACCAGTGTAAACTGTTTCCGAGTTGTCGCACACACTTTCCTAAATGTTCTCACATTTGAGTAGAGCAGCTACTTCACACCTAAGAAAACAGCAATTATGGTAGGATTCAGTAGAGCCTCCTGTAAAACTGGCCCTTCCTGTTGCCTTTATTCTAATATTTAGCACTGTTTATAATGAAGCGATTTGAAAATACACGAGTTTAGCTGCTGCTTGTTCAGTAACTGAGTACAGCATCCTCATTCAAGCTCATTGAAGCAGGATGCTTACAACTGGAATTAGGAAAAAAAGACTAGTGTCAGCCGATGCTTTCAGAGTGATTAGCAAGTCCTAATCTAGAAATCGGGTGTTAGAAATCAGTTACTGTTGTGCATCTCCAAAAAGGGGGAGCATGCTGTAGTTCTTCGTAAACTTACACCAAGAAGGCTCTGCTTTTGTGACTGAGTTAAACTCTCATTTGCTTTCAGAGCTGTGCAGCCTTTGGCAGGTTTGCTAGGGAAGTTTTCCCCACATTTGGAGCCTTCAGTAAGAGCCGATCCCTTCTTTTTCCAAATATCTTGTGCTGACAGACTGAGATGCAGCTTGTGTCCAGTCCTGGCTGTAGGGAAGTGACCTACGCTGCTACTCATCCACTGTCTTCTGTCCACCAGCTTTCCCAAGGAAATGTGAGACATGTTTATGCAGTTTACGGGCGCTCCCCACCGTGCTGTGAAGGGAAGTGCCCAAAGGCTGTTTCCTAGACTTGAGGTCAGCTTCACCTTTGCCACTCCAGGGAGCGTACGGTAGTACAGTTGGGAAGACGTTAACCTCCTGCAGTCAAACGTACTGGCACCTGCCTTTCCTTCAGATTAAGCCAGCATGGCCGAGAGAGGGACACTAGTGCGTGGGCAGCTCAGCGTTTCCATATGCACTGCCCAAGTTTTGCGCCGTGGAGAGGTCACTCCAGCTTCACTTTATTTTCAAAGGAGGATTACGTTCAGCATCTCATTGGGTGTAATTCTGTCATCTCTTGAGACACGCACATACCTGCCAGGACTAGAAGTTTGTTTCCAGTATGTAAACCAAGTAATCAAATGTTGACAAATTGGCCAAATACCTTGGGAAGACTTCTTCCTAATGACTCATCTCTGAGGGGTCAGGCCTTGGAAACTGCCCAATTAAGTCTTCCAACCAAGGGCCTGCAGAAAGCTAGCTGAAGTAATTTTAGGCCATTAGTGACTTTTGTGACTCCTGAAGGGATGGGAAATGCCTTGGGGCTGATGAGGGGCAAACAGATCCTGTCTTTACAAAAGGGAAGGGAAAGGAAGACCTGGAAAGATAATAGCGCCTACAAGATGAGATAATGATCATGGTTTACCAAGAACAGGCATTGTTGTTGCTAACTGGTTTATTGAATGAAAGAAGTAGGAAATGTGATGTACCTAAGACTTGCCAAATAAGCCCTGTGTTGTTTGTCTTATCAGACAAATAAGATTTACTACCCTCAAAGTTGCCTGCCCGGCTGGTTAAAAAGAAAAAAAAGCATACATCCCGGAGTTACCAGAGGTTGGCGGTGAAACAAGGAGGACCTCTTCCACAGGACTCGCAGGGGTCAGTACTGGGCTGGGTCCCTTCAGTGTTTTCCTTACCTGCCTGAGTGATGTTGCTTTGAATTTGCAGGTGACGGAACAGGGAGGGGCTGCAAATGCTTTGGAGGATAGGCCTGCAGTTCAGTCTTGATAAATGATCTGAAATCCCCGTGATAAAATTCAATAAAAATGAGTGCAAAGTGGTCCAGTTAGGAGGGAAAGATCAAATGCACCATTGCAAGATGGGGGGGGGGGGACTGTTGAGGCAAGCAGTTTGGCAGAAAAGGAGCTGGGGGTTTCAGTGGGGTCAGTAATGGAGCGGCGTTGTGAAAAGACCAGGCTTGTTCTGGGATGCATTAACCAGAGTCCGTAAAACATGGATGTAAATGCCCATTTTACTAGGCACTGGTTTGGCCCCAGTTGGGACACTGCATGTGCTTCCTTGTGAGGAAGGCTATCTACATAAATTGGAAGGGGTACAATAAGCATGGTAAGAGCTTTAGAAAACATGGCCTAAGGAAGGTTTCAAAGAACTGAAGGTTAGTCTAGAAAAAAAAGATTGAGAGGATACAACTAAGGTCTTCCTGTGTATGAAAGGTGGTTATAAAGAAGACACTTGTCATCTTTATAGTTATTTAATAGTTGCGCTTCCTATTTTCTCTGGGTAGGATGAGAAGTAGTGGACTTAATTTGCAGCAAGGTGAGATTTAAATTAGTCGTTAGGAAAAACCTGGTACTGGCGGCAGTTAAGCATTGGAGCAGGCCCCATGGACACTGCAGCATCAGCTTTTTTGGAAGTGGGTTGGATCTGCTGGGGCTGGTTTTGCTGTACTGACTCACAGTGGGCAGACTGAGCTGCCTTTTGGGGCTGCCTGCAGCTCTGCATTTCCAGTTCTTATGCGATTATTTCACTGTCCAAATGATATGTTGGGTAGCGTAACAATCGGGATGTGCAGAATCCTGCCAATTAGTACAAACTGCCAGATAATTTCTGCAGTGAGTAAAGAGAATTGTTAACATCTCATGAGTGGCTGCATGGTGTTTGCTGCTCATTCTCAAGTTCATAAAACCTTTATAGCCTGCTGCAAGAAAAAAACCCTGACTGCTGCTTTCTTGTCAGACCCTCTGCTCCGTGCTAGCTGGAAAAGCAAACACGGAGTTGGAAGGAGGTGAATCGTCACAGGATGCAAGTGGCGTGAAATAAATCTTGAAATTTTCACTGGGGAAGAGTCGTCTGGCTAATCAGGGATTTGATGTACTCTGGGGCCCTTTGTTGTTTGTCACCATAATGGCCTGCTTGTAGTTAAAAGCATGTTGTATATTTTTATAGCATCTTTTATGGGTTTTCTTTCATGGGAAAGGCAGCATTTACCTTACCTAGTTTCTGGAGTGATCCAGACTCCTTAGAAAAGATGTGGCCTACAGCTTGTTCCTCTCAACCTTGCCTTAGAGCAGGGGTGTTCGACCTGTGCTTCCTGGACCCCGGGGGTCCACAAGCCATGTCTGAGGGGTCCATGAATGATGACTACGATCAATCAAAAGGATGCGAATACCCACACTTACAATTCAAAGGGGTCCGCACCTCCCTTAAAAATGTTTAGGGGTCCGCAAATTGAAAGCTACCATCTCAGTTCAAGTCCTTGTACTATGTGAGTAGGTGGAAATGGCTATTAATTTCTGTCCACACATGAAAGGTGTGAGAAGCAGCAGAATTCATTACCAGATTATTTTAGTCTCTCACTGGAGTGCAAGCCAGGAAGTAGCGTTTGGGGACACCACTGCTGGATCACAAAGAAAGGATGGGCTTGGTACAAAACACCCCTTCACAGGTTAGGCTTTCAAATGGAAGAAGAGCATTTAAGTGTTGCTGTCTCAACAATCCTTGTAGTCTCTGGGTTCATGGGGGAAATGCTCATATAAGATGACCAAACCAGGAGCTCCCCCTGGCCTGGGCCAGGCCTCAACATAGCCCTCAAGCGTTTCTAGCTGCAGCCCTTGTCGGCTGGACTCGGACTCGCCTCCTGCCTGTCTCCTTACAAGCAGTTTTGGAAACCAGCTTCAGGGCTAACAAGACCACTTTGGCCCAGTGCCAGCTTCTCTGCATTTCCTCCACTCCCTCAGTGTTTACCCCTAGCTGTATCTCTGGGAATACCGCCCGTCTCTGCTCCCAACCCGCTCTCCCAGCCCTTGGTGCATGCTAAAGACAGGGCATGGATGGGGTGAACCCACCAAGCTCTTTCTGCTGTGACTGTATGTAGAAAGCCATGAAGGAAGGTCTCTGGGATGGGTGGGTTTTACAATGGCAGATGGTAGCATTTGTGGAGCTTGGGCTGTGCTGCAGCCTGTGGGTGCCTTCTGCAGGCTGGGCCCTGCCCTGAGCAGCTCGTACGGTCCCTCCTGGGGGGCAGTACGGGGGTGCTGCCTGCAATGCAGAAGTCGGCGTCATGGGGCTGAACCAGAGTTGTTCAGGCATCCTTTACATCCTCCAGAGGACTGACCTTCCCTGGGCTAACTGCTTGTTAACAAAGAAATGAGCCATGATGTGAAGTTCAGGTCAAACTTCCTTGCTGAGTTCCTCCTCCAGAGCCTCTCCAGCCTTGTCTTCCCATCTGCCCTGGAAGAGCAGCCCGCCTGGCCCTTGCCCAGCAGAAACAACCCCCACGAGCGGGTGCTTCAGGCAAAGGCTGCCCGCTGCGGTACTTCTTGCTGCTTTCTAAGACAGCTTGTGCTGTCACTTATTCAGAACGATTCACTCAGTCATTTGCTACGGACGTGTGTAGCACCAAGGACGCCACGGTACGTTTGGCACCGCGATGTTGGTTCGTCTGTATGCCGGGAGCGTGGAGAGGCCGGACCTTTGTGCTAGGAGCAGCGTGGGTCCGAGGCTGAGCCGGCTGCGTGAATAGATGAGGCAAATAGATCATGGTGCTCTGTCCGCTGCCTTGCTTTTATAAAACATGCCCAGGTGAACAGCCCCGAACTAGTGCAAAGGCCCCAGGAATGATCCCCCGGCAGGTGGAGACCCCCGGATTGGAGAGCGATGGGGCTTCTTCAAAGTCCCAGCATGGAGCTGGCCCTTCACAAGCACCATCTCACCATCCACCGTGCCCTCTCCCCATTCTCCAGGTGGGGAAACAGGCTCTGCAGAGGACACCCGACTGACGGCAGGGGCAAGTGTGAGGGCACAACACAGGGCTGGGGCTGCTTTATTTTTGGTTCAGCCTCTGGCTTTGCTGCCTGGGAGCAGCGTGTTTCTTGGTGCGCGCTGCTCTCCACCCATTCCCGGGTCGATGGCGAGGGCTGGTAACAGGCACCCCACCTTCCTGAGCCCAAATCCAGGTGAGCTGAGACCAGTGCTCAGGGATCACAGTGGGGCTAAGCAGCCAGCTGCATAGGCACAGCGGGGAGAAGGTCCCCTCGCCTGCTCAAGAGCAAGACTCGGGGCTCAATTGCTGCAGAAGGCCGAGGCTATAAGGGTGGAAAGGGACAGTTTGGCCCATCTGGTTCTTCCCTTCCCCCTTCTTCTGTTCAGGGCTCTTTCATACTGTCTAGACCCAAGGAGTAGCTGGCTCCACACCTTGTCCTTTTCTCCACCATTTGGGTGGGATCCCCTGACGCTGGAAATGGATGTGGCTGCATGGACATCCCTGGGTGATGCTCAACAGGGGACTCCAGGAAATTCAGGGTTTCACCTTGTAGTGGGCAGACTATGTGCTTTCTGGGGCCATAGCCTCATGTAGCAGGCCGCTGGCACCAAAAGCTACAGCCCAGCTGCGGGCAGTCAGGGATTGCAGGCTGCCTAGGAGGAACGGGCCAGCTGAGAAGGATAATTAGCGGGCACATGGGGAAATTAAAAGGGTTCCCAGGGAAGAGAGCTAGGGAGAGATCGAGACCAGAGTGAGACAGAAGATGGAGCGGTACCAGGCAGAACCGAGCCAGGGTACTCTCCCGGGGTCTGGGAAAAGGCTCGGGTGGAAGCAACAGCACCAAGCCAGGGAGAGAGAGGAGAGACCGCGGTGCCAGGGGAGCAGCATGGAGCCGGAGTCTCGCTCTCAGGACCCAGGGCAAGATCCTAGGCAGTGAGTTAACCCTTTATTTTCTGCATTTGTGTTTGTTTACCTATTTTGTGTTATTACATTCCCACGAGGAAAGCCCGCCAGGAAAATAACTGTGCTGAGTTTTAAAGGCTGCTTGAGCTGAGCACACCCTCACCTGCTCACATCTACTGTCCCGGGCACCAGCAGAAGGGGAATTGCATTTTTATGGCAGCTATGAGTCCAACCTTGTTTTCACTCTGTTTCCAGTGAAATCTGCCCCTGTAGAGTAAATCCTGCTGGCAGACGCTCGCTGCCCATAAATGACAAGCTCAAAAGCCAGGTGTGTGCAGCCAGCTCGCGCTTGTCCAGAAAGAAAAATGCTCTGTGCCCTCCCCCAGCCATTGCAATGGGCTGGTAGCGTTCATGTTTTGGCTCTCCATGAAACTCCGTACATGTAATCTCCGAGAGCAGCCTGGCAAGGCCATTTAGGGACTTACAGCTTGCATGCTGTCCTGCAAAGAATTTGCAAAAAGAAAATAGGCCAAAAAATATCATTTGTCAAAGTATTTTCTGTGAGCTGCTTTTTCCACTCAATTTTCAGCCAATTATTATACTGGGGGGGAGAAATTCTGGGGATTTTGTTTGTTTGTTTGCTTGCTTGCTTGCTTTGTTATTCTCCTTTGGAAAGAAAATGAGGAATCATATAGCCAGGCTGAATTCTGCATTTATCCGATTGCACAGGATGCATCCCTGAAAATGCCTTAAATAATATGAGGTCACTCTTTCTCTTCTTTTTTTTTTTAATTCCAGTTGGAAAGATCATTAATTTTGTGTTTTCCTACAATTTACGTTTCCACTCTGATATGGACAAGACTTTAAAAAATGTTATGGACTCGGATAAAATGTTGCATAGTGTTTTTAGTTTTTTCGATTAAATTGCCCAGCAACTAAATTGATAACTTGTCTTAGATTACCATAAAAAACAATCAAGCAAATAATAATAATAAAAAAAAAACCCCACAGCCCCATTACTGTGCTAGTCTCACAGGGATGAGGATATTTATGTCCTATGTATTTAATGTGTGTTAGCCTGGAACTTTGGTAGGGCTCCTGACTGTAAATCTCTCTCGTTATTTATTGTGTCTTTCTGTTGTCCAGACCAAAAACCCCAATCAGTATGCTCCAATTATTTGTAAATATAATCTGATAGGAAAGTAATTTCTGAAGATAACGGCACTTTCTTATCACTCTATTTACAGTAGGTTATATCTGCAGCCTGCGCTGTGTAGCTGCAACCCAGACGGTATGCTCTTACTTCTGAAATGCGTATTTATCTGTGTCAGTCCTTTCTATCTAAAACATTTATTACACGTGTGGAGGCAGAATAAAAAATAAAGCAGTCATTGTGTCTCCTGAAATGCATTGAATGTTTTAAATATCTGCAGATGCATTTCTCCTTCTGCAGATACTAAACAGAGGAAAGAACGGTAGCTGAATCCGTGGGCTTCTCGTTATCTGTCACTTCCAAGTTTTTGATAGGGTTTGATTTGAATACATTAATTACAGTTATGTAAAATGACTGGGAGGTTTCTGCTTTAAACATTCCCATGCATGAGCTTTTTTTGCTGAACTAAAGCTGTTCATTACATTTTTGTCTGTGGCTGTCTAGCTACCGATCTGCAATAAGCCCCTGTATCCTATCTCAGAGATCTCAATACAAAGTCTGAGCATTTCTGTGTCAAGATGACACATTGGTGTTTCCTTGAAAGAAGCAAGGCCGTTTAGTTTGCTTGAATACAATTTCTTTCATTTGGCCTCTCAAATATATAGTCTCAGAGTCTATTTCAATTAAAAGTGGAATGCTGCGATAATCTCAGTCGTCTTTTAATCCTGTCCACATAAAATATGCTGTAAATTGATAACCATCATGGTGAGCATTGCAAATGGTAACAGTTATTTTTCACTTTAAAAAGCCCCCTGGTTATTTTTATGCAAGGTCATAAAATAACAGCCTTATTGTCCAAAATTAAGTGCCCCTTTCTGCTAAATATTTGACTAAAACGCCTGCACTACTCACGCGTTATCACTGTACTTTGGTGACAGTCCCTTCTCAGAGGTTAAATCACGTTGGGTATCATTTTTATTCTAGCACAACACAACCTAACCCTAAACTATTTGCCTTTGAATTCAATCTTGGCAACTTCTTTTCATCAGCTAAATTTTAGAAAAAACAAATGTTAAAACCTGAATTTCTAACCGTTTTGAATCCCACCGGTCCAGTGGCAAAAGAGCTTTCCTTGTGGCTCTCTGCTGTTTCTGGAAAATGTTAGTTATTTCTGTTTGGCTGCACCTACAAAATACCTTTCCAATGCTCTCTGCAGGCTGTGGCGACTCCACTTGGGTTCAGATTTTGTTGGTATTTATTTCAAGTAGATTTTCCTGCCGAGTTGCTCGTGGAAATTTTTTTTAGATGGAAGGAAAATTGTTTTGGTAAGGCAAATATTTTCACATTTCTAATCCAACCCTTTTTTTTTTTTTTTTTTCTTTCCCTGGCACTGCGCGCCGACATTTTAAATCCGCCTCAACTGTTTGCCTCCTTCCGCCATGACAAGTTTCTCCTTCCTTGAGCACGTTGTGTGCACCAGGATGCAAAAGGCTGTAGCTATCAGATGCTCGCATTCATTCTTCAGCCTACAGGCTTGCAGGTAAGGCATGTTGCCCTGATGTGGGACTTGATTTTTGCATGTGTGTTCATGCCGCTGCTTTGGGGGTGTTTTCCCCCCCTTGTGCATTCATAAATTGTCTGGCACGTCGATATGTAGTGTGTGAATTGGCACCGTCTGAACTGAGGGGTGTGTGTATGTTGTAGACAGTCCCAGCTCCGCAGTGGGTAGAGAAATGGCAGTCTTCCAAACCCATCACAGCTTTTATTCAGAGCCCGTATAACAACTAAATAACGTCTCGCTGGGCTGCGCCGGGCGTGCTTGGATGCGGGAGGTGATGGGAGAGTTTTGGAGGAGCGGAGAGGCACAGCTTGGAAAACGGGGTTCCTGGAGACGTCCGAGGGCTTGTTTGGGTTTGAGCGGCTGGTTTTGGTTTTTGTTATTTTTTCAGTGGGGGAAAAATAGTCGAGGAGAATCTGCCCTGGCATGGTGCAGGTTTCCGCTGTGAGCCGGGTGACGTCACTGCCAGTCACAACGGGCTGCACATATCTTGCAGGGTGTAGTTCAGAGCATTGACTGCGGAGTCTGTGACCTGGTTTCCTTCCCTCTTGCAGTACGGAGTCCTCTCATAAATTCTAAGTCATAATCCAGCACCGCAACCCGTGCCAGGGCTGCTGATGCAAGCCCAGTTTGTCCTCAGTTTCATACTCCCTTTTTATTCCTCCAAACTTCCTCTCTTCGTCTTTGAATGGAAATGCCTCTGCGAAGTCGATCAATGCCTGCTCATTTGGGAGGTAAACGAGAGTTGAATAATTAGCAACGATGCATTCGATGGCAAAATTCCTCTGCTTTAATTTATATCAACTCCACTCTTGCGCATTGCATCTGGGCCAGGCTCTGACAGGGAGAGGCAGCACAAAGGAGCAGGGAGACAGAGAGCAGGCAGGAAGGGGAGCTCCAGACGACACTTGGGCATTTGTGCTGGCATGGGCTCTTCCCCTGGCGATAACCTCCCGTATTTTTGTGGCAGGGGGGAGGGAGGCGGGCTGGGGCAGGATTAGTCATTTGCAGCCAGTTCGGTTTTTTCCATCAACATTTTGTGTGTGCGTGTGTGTGTGTGTGTCTGGTCTTTTGTCGCCCTTTTGTGAGCGAAATGGTTGTTTGGTAGCAACAAGCAAGGGCTCCTTGCCAAGTCTCCCTAATTAAGATTAAGCATATGCAGATTTGCCTTGTTTTCAGCTAATGACAGCTGCAAACAATTATTTGTCATGCTTGCTGATTGTTGATTGGTAAAAGGAAGGCCATGCAAGAATTGTACGCGTTCTTCCTTTGTATTTCGGCATTCCCAGTTGTACAGCCAGGCGCGGGCATGTGTGCGAGAGGCTTCTTCCTTTTAAGACTCAGGTTTTTGCTTCAAATTCAGCTGGTGCCCTTGACAGTTTGTGTTTTTAGGTTTTTAGGAGCAGAGATGCCATGTTAGATGTGTCCAAAAGATGCCAGGTTAGCTAAGGTGGGTGTTCTCTGTGCGGCTCTGTCTGGGTTTGGGTGTGTTTGTTGGATGCCTTTTTTTTTTAATGCTGTTACCAGAGGAGCCCCATCTTGATATTTTCATGGGAAAAATAAATAAAGATGTTTTAAAATGTATTTGACGTTTTTAGCTTTCACCCAGCAGCCTCCGTCAATTTTCTGCAAGCGGAGACCCAAGCACAGACTGAATGAGTTAGGATGCTGTACTGAAAGCTTTTAGATTCACAACAGAGAGCAAGTGTATCTTCCTAAGCACTTTGGCATCTCTCCAAAATGCCTAGGCTTTTTAAGGACATTCTCATAAAGAACTTGAACTTTTTTTTCATTATTATTATTATGCTGATGAAAGCAGAGAGCTTTTTATACAAAAGAGCGGCTGAGAAAATGAAATACTCCGAGCTGGAAATGAAAACACTCGGCGTTGTTTTAAGTGTGGCATGGAAATGGGAAATATGTTGGGAGGGGATAGAAAAAAAGAGTGGTGGCAGAGAGATAATTATGTTTTATCCTAAATAAATCCCTCTCTGTCATCTAGGGATTGTGGTTCAGGACTTCACTATTTTTGGTTGTAACCTCTTCAGCACAAACTAGGAAGGATAGAGTGGGGAAATGCCCAGGTCTGTCTTTAAATGAGTCTGAAATTCCTTTCTGGGTTTTTCCATTGGTTTCTTTAAGCTTCACTCGGCTGTTTTCAATCCAAATGCAATTTTAAAAGGAAACCATGGTGCTTTGAGTTTGCAAATGCGTCTTTCGAATAACCATTACCACAGACCCGACCACACCTGATGTTTGTGGGATCACAGCACTGCAGTCACCTCTGCCAGCCAGCATGAGGGCTTTTCTGGGGGTGGGTTTGGTTTGAGGTTTTCTGGCTGTGGTAGTCTCAGCACTCCCCAACAGCTAATATGCCATTACTCAGCGAGTGTGTCAATGTTGGGCTAAGCAGGACTGCATCTGTTTTTTCTTATTAAAACAGCTTTGGACATTTGTGTGTTTGAGGCATCCCTGTGGTGTAATGATCAAGCATGTATTGCTAGCCAGGAGGTGCAGACATGCTCTGCATGTGTTTGTCCTGCCAACAGGTCACTTACAGAATATTTGCATGTTTTAATGTCTGGTTTTTTGCTTTCTTAAAGGAGGGAGGGCAGCACCCAAAAAGGATGCGCACAGCTCCCTTTCCCTTCACTCTTCCTTACCAGCTCTGGGCAGGTAGCTAGCTCGGCCCTCCGCTCCTAAACACTGATCGATGTGGTTGTCCCAGCTTGTGGTGGGCCAGTAGGGGGCACTCCTGTGCTGAGACACCCGCCTCACTGCGCCCTACCGAAAACCAGGCTTCGGACGCCTCCCCGGGCACCAACTTCTGACCAACCGCCGCCTTGGAGCACACCTGCAAGCCTGGGGTACCGTTGCCACCACCCACAGCCAGGTCTTTGTCCGGGCTCTGTGCTACCCGACCCTGTAGATCCTGGGAACTTGGAGTGCCTCTGTTAGCCTGAAGCATAGGAAGTAGCCTCCCTTAGTCAATTGAGCAAAGGGAGCAAGAAGGCGTACCCTAACCCTCTCAAGCATGTACAACCAGGCTGACTAACGGATAGCTTTATTGGGTAGAGTGGGCAGGCTCCAGGATAGGTACAAGTCAGAGAAGTATCAAAAGAAAACCCCAGAAGAAACAGAAATGTCTTGGTAGCCTTTTGAAAGGTGACTAAAACACTCGATTCTAAATTCCCGGCTACATTTCGTGTAAGTTGCTCACAATTCTGTCCAGGGGCTGATTGAGCCTGCTCTAGAGACCACGTGGCTTGCTGGCTGTGTCCCCAAAACATATCTCCTCGCCTTCCAGGGAGAAGAAAATCCACTCCCACATCCCGCAGTCTTTGTGCTGCTCCTAGCGTGGTCTGGCTTTAGGTACTTGGGGAGCATTGCTTCCTCCCCGAGAGGTGCAGCTAAGCTGCAGTTCACATGTATTTGGGCAGGGAGTCCTGCAATTATAGGTGCTAAGCGTGGTTAAGGGGAGCACGGTGCAGGACTCTCAGTCCCTTGTGCTGAGTGTTGTGGGCTCAACTCGTGGGCAGGACAGCTAGGTATGCTCACAGCCACGGGGGTCTGGGAAGGACAGGGAGATTAGTGTGGGTCCTGGAGAGCAAAGGGGATCAGAAGGGAAGCAACCTGTGTTCCCAATACCCACAGAGCAGGAGCAGAGGACAGAAAGAGTTGGAAGCAGACTGGAAATGAGGCCGGAAGAGGCAAGCAGGTAACAGACCAGTATATGGGGGCCAGGCTGCATCACACCTTGAGGTCAGGCCAAGTCTGAGGGTTTTCAAACCTGTCTGTAGGAGAAAAATCCAAGTGTGCCAGCTCATCCACAGCTCATTGGCTGCCTGCCTTATTATCTTGCCTCCTGGGGAGGGCAGCCAATCCATGCTGCTGTTTGCAGGTGCAAGGCACCCGGGCTCCCCATTAAGCAAGTCCTGAGAGCTGACTGGCGAGATGCACGCGGTTTCCCCCATCCCGCAGTGCCAGGGACTAGAGCCAGCTGCACACCGCTCCGGAGAGCCAGGGACCAGGGTTGGGATTTATGGGGACCTGACGGGGCAGGATCACGTGTGTGGGGGAGGGTGCTTGGGAAAGTTACTGACTCCCTGGGGGCTGCGTGCACTGGGGACTCTGGCAGGGTGTACATCATGGTGGTGGTTATGGGTTGCCTGAGTGACATTAGGGTTTTTGGACAAATTGGGGACTGTGATGTTACCAAGGTCATAAGTGGCCCCGTGCCGGAGGGGAAAGGACCCAGCAGCACTGGCCCCTTTTGCATTGCTCAGTGCTGCAACATGGGGTGGGTCAGTGATGTGTGGGGTAGAGCAAGGCAGGCACCCCAGGCAGGAGCGGGAGGACCCTGACTAACTAAAGTAGACAGAGATATGTAGATATATAGATCGATCTGCTTTAGTTAGTCTAGAAGGTGCAGGCTAACACGGCGAACTGTCCCCCTCACTACCAGGTATCATGGTTTACAAGCTTGTCTCCAATGCCTGAAGAAGGGTGCTTGTGCCCAAAAGCTTGCAATTAAAGATATTTTTTTTTATTTTTTTTTTTTGCAAAAATCTAGTTGGTCTAATAAAAGAAATTACCTCTACCATGAGTTGTGATTCCTCTAACTACCAGTGCCGCAGGGTCCACTAGGCCTCGCTGCCTTTCCCACAGGTGTTCTGGGGGAGACTCCACTCGGGTCAGAGCTCCAGACCGGGTCTGCAGTCCAGGGTCTGCATCAAAGGAGGGCAGCGTGCCCCACTGCGGACCCAGTTTTCTTCCTGCACCCTCCTGCTACCGCCTGCAGCCCCTGAAGCACCAGCTTCTGCCCCAAATTGAAGAGTAACGAGCATAAATTCAGGGGGTGAAATCGGGGCCCCTCCACGACGTCAACCACAGCCGGACTCCAGGCACAGGTCGACCAGCTCCTTGTCCTCCACCTTGCGCACGGGCTGCCGGCGCGCCCGCTGGGAACGGCTTCTCCGACGGTTCAGATGCTTCTGCAGCCCTACTGGGAGCATTCCTGTTTTTAATTGGATTTGCGTTAATAATTATTTACATTGACTGAAAAAACTGTTGTATTTAAATAATGCAACTTTTTGCCAAAGTGCTGTCACGCAGAAGCTGCTTTCTCTTCAGGAACCTCCAAACATGGGCTTCCTTCCAAGCCCTCCGCTCCGTCGCCTCGGTGGCTTTCGTGTAGCGCTGCTTTTATTCCTGCCCTTCCCTTGGCCTGGTGCAGCTGCTGGGGAGCTCTGCCTTTGCGGGGTGGGAGAAGAGATGCTTGCAGGAGGGCAGCCGGTCACCCCGAGGGCCGGCTGGGGGGTAAAGGAAAGGAGGTCGTGCCTGCCTCGCTGCAGCAGAGCTGTGAATCTGTGGTACCCGGGCGAGCGCTTTCCCCATTTATCGTAGAAAAGGACCCGCTGCCCATGGTAGGGAAACTGAGCCCAAGGTCATGTTTCTAGAGACCAGGCGTAACCTGATTTCAGACCTGACCCTCGATCCCCCCTCCGTTCGGTACATGCTGCAGGTGACCCCGGAGCTCCTCTCTGTGCCGAGCAGATTTGCTGCCCAAACTAGTCAGAGGCCTTGCTTCCCACCCAGGAGGGGCTCTAGTATCAGCATCCTGCTGCTTTTCTGGACAGGCCGCTCTTCTGTGCCTTAACTGCGATGATAAACCGCTGTAAAGAGTGGTTATTCTTGTGCACAGGGTCCTATCCTGGCTCAGTGGCAAAATTCCCAACATGAAGGTTGTGGCCAGGCTCCGGGTGACTTTGTGGGTGGAAGGTGTTGGCTAAGCTGGCCAGCGTTGCCCTGTGCTGTCGGTGTGGTGAATCGGAGCTCCTGCCGGTACCGTATCCAGGGCAGAGCCTTGCCTGGGGCTCGGGGATGGGTGAGCTGGGGGTGCGCAGCCAGCTCCTTGAGTTGTGCTTGTTTCTGTGGCACCGCGTGAATCTTCCCATAGCAAACGGAGAGGTTGAAGAGCTCCAGATGGCTTCTGCTTCTGTGACGCGCATGACATGCTTGGACTGGCTGTCAGCCTCGCAGAAACCAGGATCCTTTGCCACACCAACCCGCTGCTCCACACGCTGCAGTTGACAGGGCAGTCCTTGGAGAGGGCGGAGCATTTCCCCCACCTGGACAGCCACCTTTCCCAAAAAGTAAACTTAAACAACGATATTCAATGCTAGATAAAATCTGCTAGTGCTGCCTTTGGATGTCTCCAAAATCATTTCTTTGAGCTTGATATCATGACCCCAGTCCAACTTCTCATCCACCAGTCTGTTGTCATCCATACCTTGTTGCCAAAGGGTGAAACTTAGACTACGTGTTGAAAGCTTGGAACGACGTCTTCAGAAAATCCTCCAAATCAACTGGAAGGACAGAAGAACAAGTGCCAGGATTCAGGCTCAAGCCAAATCGGTCATCTTCAAAGGCATGTTGAGGTAGCATTCACTTTGTTGGATAGGACATTTCATAAGGATGCCAGAAGAGAGTTCCCCAGACTTTTCTCTCATAGTCTGGAGAAGAGGAGACTGAGAAGGGATTGCATAGCATTCTTCAGCTACCTATCTAAAAGAGGATGGAGCTGGACCGGTCTCAGTGGGGGCAGATGGCAGGACAAGGAGCAATGGGCCCAAGTTGCAGCAAGGCAAGTTGAGGCTGGATATTAGGAAAAACTTTACAAGGAGGGTGGTGAAGCCCTGGAACAGGCTCCGCAGAGAGGTGGTGGGGGAGTCTCCATCCTTGGAGGTTTTGGAGACCCGGCTAGACAAAGCCTTGGCTGGGATGATGGGGCTGGGGCTGGGGCTGCTTGGAGCAGGGGGTTGGACTGGATGTGACCTCCTGAGCTCCCTTCAGCCTGAATTTTCTGATTCTATGATGCCTGACACCTGACTACGAAAACAGGTCCTACAATCCAGCTCACCAGCGGGCACCACTGCAGAGGTGGGCAAAAGAGATGCGATGACGCCTGGAAGACCCATCTGAAGAAAAGTGACGTTAACATCCAAACTGGGAACTCGAGCACTGAGCCGTCCCCACGATGCAGGACGAGGCATCCATCATGGAGATGAAGCTCCCCTCGCCATGGAGGCTAATAGATTAGATCAGAGAGACAAAGGGAAATAACTGTGTCACCAGGATTTACTCTTCCTCCTGGGACGATCTGCCACGTCTGCCATTGAACACGCAGATCTTGGGCAGGCCTCCGCCGTGGTCTGCAGACTCTCCGAGGACTTGCTTGTTTACTGGAAGCCTGTCCTTGCATCGAGGGACGGCCGACCATCCCTGTTCCCTGTTGGCCCGCCACCCGGAGACTTCCCACCGCCCTGAGCCTTGAAGAATCGCGTCTCTGCTGTCACCTCTCTGTGCCTGGTCCTCTTGCGAGATGAAGGCAATCCAAAGATGAGCTGAAATGCTGTTTCCTTGCCCAGCGTGGGCTTTTTCTCTTGCATTGGAAAAATAAGCAAATGTGCATTATCAAAAGAAGAGCAGAGACTTGCATTCGTAGCTCTCTAGGAGATGGCCTCAGCTAGGCGAGGCAAAACCGAAGCCTGAACTTGGGACAGGAGAGGCAGAAAAAGGAAAATCCAGTGATGCTTTCTTTAAAAATAGCCTGATTTCCACATATTTGACATGTTTGGCTATTTAAATAAGCCTTGAATGTCATCTGTAAGGTCCACAGTTCTGCTGTCTACTTTTATGGGGTCCAGGATAAGATTTATGCCCACCCTGCAGGTCCCGGACGAGTACTTCCTTTGGAGCATGCAGTGTAGACAAGGAACGAAGGGGTCATGTTTGAGTTTTATCTGCACATCTTCACAGCTGTTTGGAGCCTTCTTCAAGGGAAGGGGCAATTGCTGTGCTGGCATGGAGAGGGAGCTGAAAGAAAACAGGAGCTGGAAATCCTGCAGAGTGAGCTGGACCCGACCAGATGCTGGCCGTCAGCAGCCCCCATTGGGCTCCAAGCGATGGGGCCGCGTGCCCTGGATTTGGGAACCATCCCTTTTTTGTAGGTGCTTGTTTCCACTCCGACTTCAGCCCGTGCTGAGGCGCGTGGCTGCAGGCTGGCCGGCTCCTTCCCACCTGGCCAGGATCACCCTCCGGTTTTGGTGTGTGGGAGCCCGGCGTGCGCTGTAACAAGGGCCTCCTGCCCCTGCTGCAGTCGCAGCCTGGCGCTTTGGGGAGGGGGAATTAAACAGAGGAGACGGAGAAACCGATTCATTTTGTACGCGCCTATTGACTGTTTCAAGCTGCTAAATATTCAGCACGACTCGCTCATGACCTATATTCAGCGTAATTGCTTTTATTGCAGGGTAAGTATCAGCGATGTCAGTGCCAGCACCAAACACCCGGCTCTCCTCGCCGCGCCGCATTGTTCCAGAGGTAATTAGGGAGGCAGGGGAATAACAGAGGTGCGGTAGGTCTCGGCGCTTCCCGAGCTGTCCCCTCGTTCGGGGCTTCCCCTTGGGGGATGCGCACGGCTCAGATTCTCCTGCAAACGGCGTGTCGCTATTGCACGGGACCTGGCGCCGATACAGCAGCAGTCAGTCCCGGTGGCTCAGCGCTCACTGCAGAAAACACATTTTATCCCAGAGCTGCAAGGGGCTGCCCACACCATCACATCCCTGGGAGCCAAGTTGGGAATGTGGGCGGAGAAGCAGAGAGGAGAAGGGACTTGCCCAGGGCTCTCTGGTGAGTCAGTGGCAGAGCGGTGGGTAGACCTCAGGGGGTCAGAGAGCCCTGGCTGCAGGGTCTGTTCTGCTCCGGGGTCATTTGCAGGCCAGAGAAGCCCCTCTTGATTCCTTCACTTCTCTGCCCTCTTCCTCTGGCAGCTCCTTGGCCTTTGCATGGGTGGCCTCGCTCTCCACGTGCGTTGCGGTCATGGGGTTGTGCGCCCCGGTTCCCCGATGCGTGTCTTGCCCCTGGCATCATAGTGAAAAGTGCCACCCCCCGCGCGAGCTTTCCACCCGCCGCGCCCTGGCTCTGTCCTTCCGTCTCCCCTCTTGGTGTTTCTTTAATAATTAGCGGCAGATTTCGTACTTATGTTTGCAATTATGGAAATGCCTTCGGGACATGTTCTGCCAGATAATTGAATTTCCTTGGTGTACGAATGCAAAGATATGGGGGGTGACTGCAGGCTGGACCCAGCGACCGTATTGCTGGCGTTGGGTGTCATGCTAAGATAAATGAGGCATCTTCCATTTAAAAAACACTCGTAGAAACAAAGCATTTTGCTTTGCTGTCCTCAGCAGAAGTTCTGCTAGAGGCCCCGATTTGGGGGAAATGCGTTATTATCAGTAATTAACTCGATGTACATTTTCATAACATCCTGATGTTGCTTTCTCTGTCTTTGGTTAATCTTCTGTGCGCCGTGCTCAGGGACGCGGACCCCCGCGCTCTCTAGAAGCACGCGGGGGCAGTCGGGATGGCTGGGAGGTCTCCTCCGACCGTCTCCCTGGCACGGGCTGGATTGTGCCCTGCAGCGCTTTGTCGGGATTCATCCAGGTTGCAACCCCCATTTCTCCTGGAGAAGTTCCCCATAGCCTGGTCTGCTCTGTGCACAGGGAGCTTCCCTGGGGTCTCACCTGGCTTCTCCCTCTCAGCAGGAGAAATACCCGGTCCTGAGATTGTGCTACACCCTCCCGGCCCTTCATGCACAGCCGGTGCACACCCAGCCATGCAGTTCAGTCCTTGCCTTTGGGGTCGAAAGCGAAGCCCAGCGTGCGAGAGGCCAAACTGCCCTCACCTGGTGTCTCTCCGGGGCCGAGGCCTGAATACCAGGGTCTGCCTGCTCCCTCAGTGCTGTGCTGGTCTCGCAGCTGAGTGTCCCGTGGCTTTGGGGGCTCCTGAGGGACCCACCACGGCTGGGGGCAGAGGGGAGCGTTTGTTGCATGTTGTGGGAAGGGGCTTGCTGCACCCTCGAGGGGAGTCTGCGACTCAGGTGCTGTCCAGGGAAGTCGTCACCTGTGCGCGGGGTCTTGAGCATCTGGGGGGGAGTGTGAGGTGGGAGGACCCGCTGCATCCCGTCTTGCAGCCTGTGTGGCTTCATCGTGGCACATGGGGTAAACGAGGGAGACAAACCCACCGTCCCTCCTCCCAGGCTGCCTGCAGGGCACGCTCATAATCCTGCTTTTCTCTGTTGCAGCATATGACACCGGGATTTAAAGCGCCGCACCCGTGAAAGGAAACCTCCCACCCCAAGTGCCACTCGTGAGAGTAAGTGTGAACCCAGCCGGCTTCCCAGCGCTCCCCGGGGTGCAGACTTTGGGGAAATCTGTCCTGATGGCCTGTCAGCCAGAGGATGCAAGGGCCTCCCCCATCCTCAGAACAGGGGGTGGGTGCGAAGCGCTGCATCCAGCCCCAGAGCACAGGTGGGTCTGGAAAGAGGCCTGGGCAGCCCCGCGGAGGCTCGGCCAGGCTTCTCTGGCTGAAGAGGTGCCTGACTCCGGGTTTGCACTCGTGCAGCTCTGTCAGCGCAGGAAACCCCCAGGCTTGATGTGACCCCGCAGCCGGTGCCACGCGGGCTGAGACGGGCTGCTCAGCCCCTGGGAAGCAGGGTGCTGCATTGCAGCCCTGCCGCTGCATTCCCTCGTTGCCTGGCTGGCCGGAGGGGAAGAGGCAGGTGCCTGCTGGCGCTGGGATAGACCCTCCTTGCCCTTTCCACAGCTCCTCGCAGCACCCGAGACCGTGGCCAAGCTGCCGGGGGGAAGGGGCTTCCCAGTCATGCTCTGCTCGTCTCCCGCAGGACAGTCAGCGATCGGGGCTGGGGGTGTCCCTGCTACGGCCGATCTCTGGTGGGTCGGGGCAGCTGCCTGAGCCGGTGTTGTGCTTTGTTGCAGGTAATGGAAGAGTTGTCACACCATGCCCAGGACAACGTAACCAGAGACTTCAGGGGTGAAGAGAAACAGGTGAGAGAAGCCAACCCACGGCTCGGTGCCCACCTGAGAGCCAGGGGGCTTCCCGGTGCCCGCGGAGGAGGGTGACGGGATGGGAACCAGAACCTTTGCGTGCATCCGTCCTCCACGGCTCGGCCCGGCGCGTGACGCGCACTTCAATTAGAGCGGTAGATGTCAAAGGAAATGCAGCCAAAGGCATAAAGGGGACAAAGGAACAAAGCCCCTTTTATTCCTTTAACCTGCTGCTGTACTTGAAATGCTCCAGTCCCTGCTCCTTTTTCTGGCAGAGAATAAAAGAGGGCCTCTTCAGCCGAGATGGGCAGGGTGGGGACAGCCCTGCGGTTTTCCCATGATTATTTTCACGGTGGGACACAGCCTGGCTTTCACCTGCCCTGAGCTGGCGCTTGGCCACTCTGAGGAGTGCGGAGGGGAACGGGGGTGTCCTTCCCACCTCCCCAACCTTGCAAGGGCCTTTCATGTAGCGTAGCGTGGCCCGGGTGCTGTTTGCAACGGCCCAGGCTGCTAGCTCGGCGGAGGACTGTGGGTTGTGCCCTCGCGTCCCTGGTGCAGCCCCGAGACGAGGGGGCTGGTGGTGCGGAGCCAGGGAGTCGGGCGGCCCTCAAGTCACGGTCCACGTCCACCTCTGCGTTGTGGATCGGGGTGAGAGCCCCGGTTGTCTGGAGGGCTCCTCGGGGCACGGAGAGCGAGTGGGACCCTGCCGTCCCCCGGAGGCGTGGGGAGAGGAGGTTTGCTTGTTGGCTTTCCCCAGCTGCAGGGAGGCTTGCACACGCTCTGCCTCACGCACAGAGGGCCGAGCACGGTGGGGAGTCCCCCCAGGGAGGGGAGAGGTGCGATGCAGAGCAGTCTGTAGCGACAGCAGAGATTCCTCGGAGAGACGACGCCGGCGTGTGCCTCTGGGATAGATGAAAGCCTTCCGGCGCTCGTGCTGCTTCCCCTGGCTCGCTCGGCTACGGCGGGGTCCTGACGCCCGTCTGTCTTCCTCATCTGGGGCACAGCCGATGGCCGCGGTGGGGCTGGAGCTGTTCCCTGCTCCATTGGGACCAAACCCTCAGAGCTGTGGCAGATGCCGGGGCCGTGCCCTGGCGCGGGGCCGGTGAGCAGAAGCCCTTCCCACCCCGAATCCTCTCCTGTGCGGATACCCGTGTATCCAGACTGACGGTCGTACCCTCGGGCCTTCCCACCTGTGAGCTCTTGCAGGCAGCGCTGTCTGGCCGTGGCTGTCTTTGGAAAAAGCCTGAGGTGTTTGCCGTGCCCCATGCAGCGCTGCGCAGGGTCAGACCGGTGGCCCGTCTGTCCTGCTGCCCTCTCCGCGGGAGCAAGCAATAGGTACTTTGAAAGGAGAGCGAGTGAATGGGCTGTGTCTGGGGTGATGTTTCCCTGCCAGACCCTCCCTGGCAGGGGCCGTCAGGATGCATCTGTGGAGCAGCTCCCCACGGACACACCCACCCTGACTGGCGTGGTCCCTTTCTGACCTCACTTATACCATCGGCCTCTCGCCTCCTGTGGCCAGAGAGGCGGCCGTGAGCACTGCAAAATTGCACCTCACCCCATTGCTCTGAAAGCTGTGTCCAGCCGGCCCCTGCCTCTGCACTTCTTGCCTCCATCACCCCGATCTCTGAGCTGCACGCGGCGTGGTCGCACGGGTGCCTGCCTGCCTGGGGCTGGTCTGCTTGCCTTGCACTGCACTCGCTGAGCGGGTGGATGCAACCAAGCTCTTTGTTTAGGAAAAGCCCGGCACCCTGAACTGGGGCAACGGCTCGTCTGCCTCTTTCTAGCTGCGCTTCTGGTGTCTGTGCCATGGGGACTGCATCCGTGCCCGTGTCTGGGGCCGTCAGGAAGTAGGTGCTGGTTTGGTAGCCCTAAGCAATCGGGCCTCTTACATACCAATCTCCCCGCCAAGCCCCTTTCCTCCTCCCTGCCAGTGTCTCCCATCTAGTTGGCATTACTCTGCCTAATACTTAATCTTCCTTTCATATTTCATATTTCTTCCTTTTAAAGTATGCCTGCAGTTTGTCCAGCCGGCACCAGCCTACCTGTCACCCGTGCATAATCGTGTGCTGTTGGGTTATCTGCTAAACATGAAAGGGTTTCTTCAGGATCACCCTCGACTGGTGCAAAAAGCCCCAGGGAGAGGCAGGGAGAAGATGCCCGCTGTGCTGGAGAGCCTGGCTGAACTGGTCCGACCTGTTTCAGTCAAGTGGTGGGTTTCCAGCACCTGTGAATGGTCAGCCGTAGCCCAGGAGAGGTGCAAGCTAGGAGGGAGCATCAGCTAAGAGGGAGCTAGTAGGAGGCAATGTTTGGCGGGGGATTGAGATCTTCTGCTGCGGTTTGGGGCTGTGCATTTACCATCCTGTGCTTTCAGTCATCTTGCAGCAGTACCCTCTAGTGCACACGCATGGAGACCGCAGCTGGGGTTGGCCCTGCGAGCTCAGGGGCCTGCTCCTTTTGCACTCCCTCCTTGCTGGGCGTCTCTGGCCTCCTGCACTGCTCTGAGCCAGCCAGGGAACCAGGAGCCGAGGTCGAGCATCATCGCTGAGTTGGCTGAACTTTTCTGAGCGGGTCCCTGCGGCGAGGCTCGCAGGTGGTCCTAGACATTCGCCGCTTCAGAAGTAGCTTTGGCCTTTCTGGCCGGCTGCTCCTGCAAGAAACCATGCTGCGCGGGTGAATCATCTTACCGTGCCCAGGAGCTTGTGGTGTTAGTGATCTCTCAGAGTCTAGGGCCTCAAAGCACTTAATAAGCATGAATTGGTTCAGCCTGGAGGTCCCTTTCTGCAGGGTGTTTGTGGTTCCCATCTTGCAGGTGGACATGCAGACTTCAGCTTTCCAAGTTGCCTCTGGTTTGACTTGACTTGAGGTTACAGGTGACAGGTCCCTGGCACCAGGAGTGCCGGGTTTCGGTGGCTCCTCTCCTGGCAGGGAGATGCGTTTGTGTTCGCTGCCCGGGGAGGTCGTGGAGGCTAATCCCCGGGGGGAAATGGTCAGGAAGGGGCATCACATCCGGACCCCGCAGCAAGGTTGTGAGCCACGGGGCCCAGGGAGGACCAGCTCTTTGCACACTCCAGGGCCGCACGCTGGGCTCAGCAAAGAGGGTTTGTTCAACCTCTGAATTACCTGCTGAATCGAGGGGCTGCTTGTGCCACCGCCTTCCCCAGTGACTTAAAACCACCGTCGCTCTCTCCAGCCTCTGAGCTAAAGCCTGCACGAGGACACGGCCGTGGGCTCGGGCAGGTGTGTTTCCCAGCCTGAGGTCTGCCCAGGTGCAGGAGCCGCGGAGCTTCGCCCTGCAGCACAGTGCACGTGTTGGCGGCAGGGCGACGGGGGCGTGGGGCAGCGTTGGGGTAGCTGCCTGGCTCAGCCATGCTCTAGGCGCGTGGGATTTCTGAATAAATGTTTGGCACAGGTCACTGGGGCCATTTTGGAAGTGAAAACATTGCGGAGAGAGCATCGATCCACAAAGACAGCTCTCAAAGGGGACCTCCACGGGACTGCACTTCACGTGGGTGGACGTTGAGACCCTCGGCCCAGGCCTTGGGAGATCCAGAAAGTGTCACCGTGAGGGCAAAAGCAGCTGGAAAGGACTGTGCAGCCAAGTGTACGTCCCCGCACGTGGGCTGCAGGAGTCCATCAGCTGGCGTTTGCGCGGTGCCCGTTGTGCTGGGAGCAACGTGGCGCCAGTATAGCACCACTTCCCTGGTTATCCGCGTTCCAGATTCATGTGATGCTTAGTGTGTTTGGAGCTGGGGGTTATACTAAAATGGTGTTGTGTGTGTGCACCTGCCCCCCACGTCAGGGAACCGGCCCCTGCGTGTTGGGGGCCTTCAGCGAGTGGAGCCAAAGGGTCTGTGCCTCCAGGGCAGGAAGAGCCGAGTCCTGCAGCTCGTAGCGCTGAAGCCGAAAGACAAAGCTGTTAGCTAGTTGAGCCGGCCACGTGCCCGGCTGCGCGGTGGGTGTCTCCTGGAGGTCCCGTCTCTGCTCCTGGCGTCTCGCACCTATTCGCCTGCTCGGCAGCCCTGGTCCCCAGCACCGTGCCCGGGCTCCCTGGCTCCCTCAGGTACATCCCTGCCTCTGGGCCCCGTGGCAGGAGTCCTGGACCCTGGCAGCGAGCGGGGTGCCGTCTGCCTCTCAAAGTGTCCCCCTGGCTCCCCAGCCCCTGACCTGCTGCTTTCCCCGCTCTTCACAGAGCCAGCATCGGTGCGCAGCTCCTGTTTGCACCGACTGCCGCCCGTGCGGGCCCGGCTCGAGTGTCCGAGCTCCCTCCCTTGCTCTCCGTCAGCTCCAGCTCTCGTCTCCATTTCTGTGTCCCTCCGGCATCCCCCTCGCTCCCCGGATTACAGTCGCTCTGCTCCTCCCCAGCCATTAATCTCGCCAGGTCAGCAGGATTGTGTCCCCCAGCTCCAGGCTAGAGCCCAGCCGATGCTTGAGGAAAGCGTCGCGGGTCCTGGTATGGGTACGTGAGTAACCACGCAGAAGAAATCAGCTCCTCCTTGCCGATGGAGCTCCTGGGGTGGCATCGGAGCCACCCTCCCGGCGTCGTGCCACATGCGGTCCATGCCACGAGTCCCCATCGGAGTCTCCCGGCCCCTTGCGAGGACCGCGATAGCCCTGCCTGGGCGAGGGATCTGCCCAGGGCTTGGCAGGTTCCCTGAGATGCCGGCGGCCGAGTGAATGCCAAATGCAAAGGGGTTTGGGGTGGGTTTTCCCCCCGATGCGCCGCCAGTCGACCGCTCCCTCGGCTGCGTTTCACGAAAGCCTCCACGGAGCCTTGCAGGCACCTCCGTCGAGTGGCTGTCCGTGTGCCAGGAATGCAAATGAAGCCAGCGGCGCGGGCGGCCGGCACGGCGCACGGCAGAATATATGTCTCCTGCACGCAGAGTAATTAATGGTTGAGGGGAATCGAGCGAGCCACACGGAAGCTGTTGCCCAATTAGTTAAACTAATTGAGAAGTCGCGATGGGTATCAGGGACCGCGCGGCCTGGCGGCACCGCGGTAGGCGCCCCACTGCTGTTGGCGGTCGGTGCCAGCCCAGCTGTGCCAACGGAGCCGAGATCCCATCCCCAACCGGCCGCCGGCTTTCGGCAGGGCATCTGGTGCCGTGTCGTGGGTTTTGGTGGGGCCGTTCCCCCGTACAACGAGTCGCCAGAGGAGCCCCCTTGCCCGGGGGTTTGCACAGTCCCCCTCCACCTTGCTGGCACTACGTCCGACGCGGCGACCGTGCCTATAGCCTGACGGTGCCCTCCGGTGCTGTTTGCCTCGGCGGCTGGCAGCCCCGTCTCGTCAGGATCCACACCCTGGCCTCGTGGCAGCCGCGTTGCTTATTTCTTTTTAACGAAATTTATACGTGGTGGGCGCACGGCTCCAGGTGGGCAGGTTTCCGGGAGGCTGAGCATTTTTGGGGGGGTTAAAGGGAGGGCCGGCGGGGCTTTGTGCGAGCGGCAGGCTGCGCAGGCGGCGCAGGGACGCGCGCTGTATTGAGTTATGCTTTTCCCAGTATTCTCGGTGACAGATTACAGCTGGAGCGAGCTGCAAACATCGAACGGCAACAGAGGCGTCAATTTAGTTATTAACAAAGGACGGTATTCAAATGACGCTGGCACGGCTCCAACTTGCGGGAGCTTATGAGGAGCGAGGAGGGCGTATTAAATATTCATCGAAATCTTGGCATTTCGCTCGCGTCTCCATCCTTTTCGCCCCTCCCGCCCCAAATTATTTAGTCCTAAAGGTTAGGAGCCGGCTCCGGGAATTAATTATTTCATTAACCCAGTATAAATTACATTTTTACAACTAAGTTTTTTAAGGTTGACGCGAAATGGGTCTTGGTGGCACTTCATCAGGTTCGCTCGTCATGTGACTCGTGACCTTGGCCACGTGACGACGCAGACTGATGCTAAAGGCAGCATGTGACCCTCGATGCTACGTGAGCTCAAAAAAAAAAAAATTTAAATACAAAAATATAAGCAGGTCTCTCTCCTTCTTTCACCTGCCCTTTTATAGTTCAGTCCCTACCTTGAGTCTGGAGAGACACCGTAGGTTTAGAAAGCTCCACAAATCGCCTGCCAGACCCGGGTAGCAACGTGCCACAGACGCGCGCTGCATAATCCTGCCCTCTGCTTTTTTGCCTCGCGACTCCCCATTTGGTAAGTTAACGGATACTTTGAGCAATTAATTTGCGCGGCTTTCCCAGAGTAACTCATTAGCATGCACGGTGCAAAGCCGGGTGTAAATATGCGTGCAGTCTCATCAAATAAACGTGAAGGCGCCCTCTCCATCGGCGCGGCTGTCAAGCCCAGCTGAGAGCAGGCGAGCGTGCCTTGCCGCAGATGGAGCATTGCTTTGCATCGCGCTGGGTTGGGGATGTGAATGCACTGAATTTGGGGGGTGTGCGTGCGCGCGCCCGGTTGCTATTCTCTTTCCGTGGAGCCTCCGTGGCAGGATCCCAGCGACTTAAGTCAGTGCAAATATTGTGACACCCTGTAAGGGAACGCGGCGGAGACAGACAGCCGCCCGTCTGCCGCCTACTCCCGCTCGGATGCTGCGCTGGAAACGATTCCTCCTGCGTGGGGCTGGGGTTTTGTTTTTGGCGTCCGGGCGCTTCTCGGTGACAAATGGGTTTTGAGCAGCGCGGATTCGTGCCGGTGCCTGATATTGTTCTGCTCTGTCGGCGCCGGGCGGCGGGCGGTCCTGGAGCGGCCGTGCTCAGACAATGCGGGTTTCTCTCGGCATTAAACAGCCCCTGCGGCACCCGCACGAACACGCACGTTCGCCGGTGTCTCCGCGCTCCCGACTCGGACCCCAGCGAGGGCTGGGGCCGGTCGTTTTCGTGGACCGTACGTGGAGAGTAATGAGCTGCTATGCAAATGGGCTCGGCCGAGTACAGGAGGCCGAGGCTCTCGATTGTGCGAGCGGTGTTCCCGGCGTCGCTCCGAGCCCAAGTTTAAAAGGAGCCCGAGAGCCCCGCTTCCCAGGTCTGGAGGCTTTCGGCAGCGCCGGCCGCCCCTTCATTAGGATGCAAGTCCATTGCCATCTCCGTGGAGACCATGGGAAAAGGAGGCTTGGCTGAATTAGTGTCTCGTACGACTGGCGGCCATGCTGAGACGAGGGCAGCTGCCTGCAGGCTCTGAAGGGTGCTGATGAATTACTGCCCCTGCTCAGGCATCAGCCTTTGTTCCCGTTTATTGTCAGCAGAGAAACCGGAGAGAAAAGTAAAATGCATCACGATAGGAGGGAAACAATGGGCTAGCGCACTCCCCGCGCCCCGGGCAGGCAGCCGCCGCGGCCGTCTCCCCTCTCAGCATCGTAACCTTTTTCCCTTTTTTTTTGTCCTTGAACTAATTAGCCACAAGCTCTTTTGAGTGGACGTGGAATATGAATTGCCTTTCTGGTGAGGCGTTGTAGCTGGAGCTGTCCCGTATTTAATACTCGGGCAGTCCTGGCCAGGAATTAGCTCCTCTTGTGTCACGAAGGGAAATGGTACGTTTTGGAGGCATCGTTAAAGATGCTGGCAGATTAAAAAAAAAAAAAAAAAAAGGCAAGCGAGCGGAGGGTTTCCGTGTGCGGCTGAGCTCGCCGGTCTCGGCTCCGGGCTGCGCTGCGCACGGGAGTCGCCTGCAGCGGCTGCCACAGAGGTGGATGAGGCTTCGTGTTCGTCCTCCGCGTTCGCCGTTTGGGGGATGAATTCTGCAAACTCTCTAATCGGCGCCAATGTCCGCCTGGCCCCCTCCGTGGCCAGCTGTCGCGAAGGGAGCCCTTGAAATCGGTGTGGGCTGTGGCGGTCAGGGCCTTGCTGCTGGAGGATCGCTTCTCTCTGCTCGCGTGTATGGAGCCGGGGATTGTCGCCGGCCCGACCCGTGCCGATTCACAGGCAACCCCTGCCCTGGCGCAGGTTGCTGCGGGGCGGGCGCTGGCCTGGCTGACTCCTCGGACTGCGATAGCTGGGTCACCGCTGCGTGGCGGAGGGTCTGCTTCCGTCGAAACCGGCCATCCAGATGTCCCGGTGTCTTTGCACAGAGCAAGCGCGGGGAGAGGCTTCCAGCGAGGGCCAGGGCTGGATGTCCCAGGGGCCGTGCAATGAGCCGCCCAGGAGGAATGGGGATGGTGGTGGGACTGAAGGCCTGGGAGGGATCTTGGGTCCGTGCGGGGATGAGCACTGGCGGGGGAAGAACGCAGGTCGGGCTTCCTGCAGGACCCCAGGGTCGTTGCCCCCAGGCCGGAGGAAACCCGGGGGCTCGTTCCTTCGGTCAGTAACGTGCAGGTTTGGTGAAACGTGAACTCCTCTCCTGGCTCTACGTCACTGGAGGTGCGGGCGACGAGGATGCGCGGGGCCGCGAGCTTAGCTGCAGCTGCGGCCTGCATTCGTGCCTTCCAGCTGCCGTGGGCATGCCAAGCCCGGGGGTCTCGGTCAGCTGGGAGCTGCTTTCCCCCCGCTCACGAGGGGCAGGACACCTGGTGTCCCAGCCGCGGGGCTCGTGCCTCTCCGAGCCCTCCTGCTCCCGCCTGTGCCATCGCCGCAGAAGGGGCAGCGCCCTTGGGCTCCCCGGACCCGGGTGCAGGGCCCTGCTCGGGACGTCTCCCCGCAGCGGGCAGGCGGTCTCCTTCAGCTCTGACGCCTGCAGAAAGGCGGGTCGGACGCTGGTCAGAGAACAAAGCAGCCGTTAACTGGTCCCTCGCGCTCCGGGCTGGGTGCTGGGCAGCAGGACTCCTGGTTTCTCAGCCCTGCCACTTGCCCTCCGCTCCTCTGCGTCTGGTTCCCGTGCCCGCGGGCGGCTCTGAGGAGAGGCCGACACAGGAGCAGCGCGCAGGGATGCTCCAGTGCAGCCGTTCAGGCGCGAGTCAGATGTAGAGAGCTCCTGTCCTTGGCCGGCCCCAAGGCCTGGTCCTTCCACAGCCACGAGGGCCCCATCCCGGCTCACGGCTCAGTTGGCTCCGAGGCTGCCGGTGGCAGTCAGCGGGCAGGGGACCGGAGCCCAGGCCTTGCCCCGAGCTCGGGGACGGGATGGATCCTGGCTGGACTCATTTAAGGGGCCAACTGCAAGGAGCTCCCTCCCCGGTCTCTAGCTTCCCTTGTGCCGCCGCGGCCAGGGAGCCTTTCCTCCTGTTCCCTACGCTGCTCCCGTCATTGTTGCCTTCAGCCCATTGCTGGGGTGCGGTGCCCGGGCACGAGGCTCTCCGCGTTTTCACCGCCACATCCTTGAGCCGTCTGCACCGCAGGGCTCCAGCCCTCTCCGCGACTCCCTGTCGACCCAGCCAGCCTCTCGCTTCCTCCCAGGAGTTGGGACGATCTCCTTCCCCCGGTTTCTCCCGCTGCCCAGTCTGCAGGTGGATGCAGCGCTCGCGGCCTCGTGCTTTGCAGCATCGTCCCTGCTGCACGAGGATCCGCTGGGTCCTGCGTTGCCCCAGCACGAGGCGGGGGACGCGGAGACATGGCGCGTTAAACCTGAGCGGAAGAATTTTATGCTTGCAGGCAAGGGGGTGGCTGGCTTTCCAAAGACCTGAAAGAGCCCATGGGGAGAGCCAGGGGAGGTGGGATTCAGCTGGGGGCTTTGTGCACGGGCCTGGTACTGGCAGACTCCTGCTCCAAAAATCCCACCCAGCTGGGCCCCTCGTAGCTGTGCATCGCCCAGCAGAGCTGACTCCTGCTTCGCCGTCCCCCGCCGTGATGCTGGCTGTGGACGAGCCGCTCGGCTGATGTGGCACGCCGGAGGCACCTGGGCAGGTGGTTTCTGAGCAGCCTGGTCGTGTGTCCTGAGAAGCATTTCCAGGGCACTGCAAAGGCATGGCCAGGGCCGTTGCAGGGGCGGGAGGGGGTGCAACTTTGGCCTCCTGCCCCAAAGCCTACGCTCAAGCTTTGGGACCAGGCACGTCACCCTGTTCTGCACCACCGGGAGACGGCATTCTCCTGGGAACAGGACAACGATGAGCTTGTGCACCCCTGCAAGTCCTCACCTTTCTGCCATGTTTTAACTCCCCCCATCCCAGTTTCTTCCTTTTCTGATGCCCCCCTCCCCCAGTCCTAGAAACCTGTCCAGCTGCAGCCAGGGACATCCCCCAAGGGTGACATGCAAAGTTGAGTAGGTTGAAAAAGCTGCTCTGTCCCCTGCAGCCGGAGCCAGCTTGGAAATGCGGTGCGTGGGCACATGCTAATTCCCCGTTTCATTATATACATACACACAGGCAGGCTATGGATTTGGGCACTGACGCCCCATAGATGCATCATCCATAACGACACGTGCTCCATGCACAGCAACTGCTGCATGTCGCTGAAACATTGCAAACTTTTTTTTTTTTTTTAATTTATATTAATGAGAAAATTGAACCTGCAGAAGAAGGTACTTCCATGCACACCTTGCCCACAGCCCTGGCAGTTACAGACCTGGTACCTTGCTGCCAGGTGAGTCAATTTAACTTGAACTGTTGGTGCCCACATCTTCCCACGTGCTGCCCGTTTTGGCCCAGCGGGCACAGGCCTGAGAGCGAGGGGCTATGCTTTTAAAGACACTCGAAGTCAAGATGCTGCGGACGCAAGAGGAAGCAGACGCGTGTGAGCAAGCGGCTGCCGAGCTGCCTGCGCCTTCTGCTCTATCGACCGGTAGAATCGGGCCCTGCTGGGAGCTGTAAACTGCAGGAGACGGCGGGAGAACAACATTCCCTGATTAGCACGAGGAATTAAGAATTAATTTGTCAAACGCTGTTAACAAATGGTCAGTAATTAAGAAGGCAGCCAGCAAATGGAGCATTTGCTCAGCCAGGCGTCCCCCGGGGGGTGAGCCATGGCATTAGGGGCCTGCAGTTAGCGAGAAGGATCCCCCTGGGGTTTGTTAAACCTGCCGGCCGGCTATTGCAGCCTGGGACTGGCGAGAGTGCCGGGGCGTGCGTGCCCAGCGTGGCAAGGGGAAGGGGAGCAGGCGGATGGGAGAGGGGAGGGCTGGGCTTTGCTGGGGGCTGCTTCTGCTCTGCCAGCTGGGCAGCAAGTGGAGCGGCTGCGTGGGGTCCCCACGGGCTCCTGCTGATCTGTGCCAAGGGGATGCTGGCAAAGTAGGGCTTCTTTCTGGGCGTGTCGCACAAGCCTTGTGCTGTCTTCCGGCAGCGGATGTGTGCACAAGAGGCTGGGGAGGAGGACACCGGGTGCAAAGGAGGGGGAAGGCCGCATGCCATGTGTCGCCCCAGCGGGTGCTGTGCCAGTGCAGGAGCGGTGCCCTCCGTCGGGGAGCGCGCTGGGCCAGGCTCTGAGCGGTGCCACGGTTCTGCACGGGTCTGACCCCGTGGCGGCTGGCGTGCCTGGCATGACACGGTGAGAAGCCGTGCCTAGGCCACACTGCCCAGCAGGCCCTCCCACTCGTCCATCTGGCCTGGCCGGGCAGAGGAGCAGTGGCCATCGGTCTGGCCAGGAGGTTGTGGCGAGACCCCCGGGACCAGCCCGCAGCCAGCGATGACTGTGAAGCTGGGAGGTGCCAAGGGTTGTGCGCTGGGGTTAGGTCGTGTCTGTGCACCATTAGTGCAAACCACCCACCGTGTGTTTGTGCTCTCTGCTGGGAACGAGCCGGGGCGATGCTGGCAGCTGTCGGGAGCTGAGTCTCTACCGCTGCTCTCGCCACTGCCACCCAGTCTGCCTCCCCGACCCGGGTGGGAGCAGAGGCGGGGAAGGAAGAGCCAAGTGCAGACAAAGCCCAACGCGACGTCTCATCGCCACCACGTCCCAGCAGTGCCCTCCACCCTCCTTTAGCCTTTCCTTGCAGAGGGACATCAACGGATCCCTTAATTTTAGTGCCCACTAGCTGCTGAGGCTGCTGGTTGGGCTCATTAGTGGTGCATCCCCCTGCAAGGAGCCAGGGACAGGAGTGGGGTGCAGGGCTGGGCCCCCGCACGGGCAGCCTATAGCTGGAGGCACATCTGGGACTGTGCCACGGCAGGGCCTGGGCTGGCACCAGTGTCCAGGGCCTGGGCGCTGGGATCCTGCAGGCCAGGACAGGGTCTTCCAGCATCGTGATGTGCCTGGCAAATGAAGCCAAGTGATTTAGGCCCAGCAATCTCTCGGGATCCCTGACCCAAGGTGACCTCTCCCAGGCGCTTGGCCGGCCATAGGGTGCAGCCGGAGCAGGTCACCCCCCCGCTGCCTGTCGCCGGACTGACCCGGGGGCTGGGAGCCTGCTGTTCCCACCAGCATCGCCGCTGCCCGCTCAGTACAGGGTGCGCCGTGCTTAAGTAACTTTGGGCCCCTGGTGCCTGCTCCTGGGGGGAAGGGCACTCAACCCAGGGCCCCTTGCTGCGTTGGGAGCTGGGTGCCATGTCACAAGGGCTGGCAGACTCCGACCCTTGATGTCCAGCCATGCCCTACCTGACCCCTCTGCCTGCTCGCCCTGGGCTCTGGGCCTCCTGCGCGCCAAGCAGAACCCCCCCACCCCCGCCTTGATTTAATAAGTCCCCGAAAAATGTCGTAAAAGACCTGATAATAAAATATCAGATGCAGGGAAATGACTAGCCAAAAGGCACGTTAGAAAGTGAAGAGCGTAAATGTACTAGATGAAGACACTAATTTCTGTCCCTTGTACATCCTCCATCTTTCCCGTGCTTTGACAGACAGAAATAAATGCCCCCTCTTTCTCCGGAGCTCGCTCCGACTCTCCTTGCTGTGCTGTAACCACAGGGTGCCCGTCGCTGGAGCAGCCCATTTATTTGCAAGATTTGATGCTTTATCACTTTCAAAGGAGCGGCTTCGCCGGTTCATCACACGCTCCCTCCCGTTGCAAGGGCCGGCACTTAAGAGGCAGATGGAGATTCTGGTGGCAATCTCTACGTTGGGTTGTCAGCGCTCTGAAGCATCTCTGCAAATTAAAGACCCACAGTTGGGGCCTTTGTTTATTAAACCACGTAAGCAAAGCAAAAAGGCAGACCAAAGACGAGGTCGTGACAGCGAGTCCCGAGACACGAAGGGGCTTGTGTGGCGACCCGGCAGCGCAGAAATGAGAGCGGGTCTTCCCTTTCGTGTAGCCGTAGCTGTGGACGGCTGCGAGGCCGGCGAGCTGCCCCGCGCAGCACGCGGTGCGAGATCGGCAGCTCCGGCGAAGGAGGTGTTAATGTTTTAATGGGCTGACGGCCTCATAAATAATCTTCTCCGTTCTAGAGCGATTGACCTGGTCACCGTGGTAATAACGGGCCGTCCCTTGGGTTCTTGTTCGGAGGCTCAGGAAGCCCTTTCAGAGGGGGCCGTAAGTGGCTTTTAACAATATATATTTGATATTGTCACAGTCTAGTACTCTGCTAATTCAGCAGCCAGTGCAAGCGCCGCCTGTTCAGGTCCAGGGATATTTCAATTAAAAACAGAGGCAAAACGGCGAGGTCCCGGCGAACGTGCTCTTTGTTCCCCGCCCCGAGCGGGCACGGTGCCGCAGTCAGCTCCGCGGCGCGTGGAGGCATCTCGTGGACACGGCGCTTTGCTTTGCAAACGCCCGCTCGAGCCTTTTTTTTGCCAGGCTCGAGCCGGCAGAGATGTGGCAGCGGGGAGAGCTTCGCCGTCGGACCCAGGCGAGCGCTGGAGCGGTCCCCGCGCCTCAAGGTGACTCCATCGCTGTGCCGCGTCGTTGTCCTGGGCCGCACGTACAGGTGGGCTCTGTCCCCCTGCCCCGACGCCCGGGAGCAAGGGCTTTTCCCACCGCTGAGGAAACTTGCACGGGGCTTTCCCTGGCACCGCGGCCTCGACAGCACCCGGGGTGTCTGCCCAAGCCGCGGCTCTCGGGTTAGCTCGGGGCGCACCGTGCCCAGCTCCTCCTTATTCAGGAGGCTCGTTTCTCCTCACTGTGCGCGGGCTTCCTTGCGTTCGTTGTTGTTCAAACATGCCCATCTCTGCCTTCGAACCCCCCGGCATGTTAATCCCTGCCGGGGCCTCCAACTCTTCCCGGCGTCGGGGGGCGGCTGGGGCTTGGCCGAGCCGCTTCGTGATGTTGTAGCCGGTGCCGCTCGTGCCCGGCTTTCGGGAGGACCCCGGGGAGGATGCGAAAGCATTGCTGCGGTTAAAGATATCGGGGTCGGGGTCTATGCCGGTGGGATCGGGGGCTAGCCCTTCACGCCTGCTGCAGATCGGGATTGTTCCTCGTCAGCAACCGCCCCAAACGCGGCTTGTTTTATGCTTAACGCAGCCAAAGGGCTGCCCCCACCTCTGCCTCTCTCGTCGCGCACGTCGAGAGCTCGGCCTGGCTCAAGGTGATGATCCCTGGCCACGCGCAGGGAAGACCCCAAATGCCATGCATTGTGTGACATGGAGTGCAAGCATCTCCCCCTCCCTTCCCATCATGGCTGTAATTAAAAGAAAGACAGTCGCCCCGCTCCGGTGTATTTTGGATGTAATTAAAAGTGAGCCGGTGAGGAAGAGCGGCCCCGTTTTGTGGGGAGAGGACTGGCCAGTCACCGTCCTGCTGCACGGTCGATCCGACTCTGCTGTCTGGGGCCCTTCCTTTAGGCTACCGGGAAAATCCTCATCATAAACTTCCACGTTTTTGTTACCTGAACAGCAAAAAAGATTGACTGGCGAGGGGGGGGGAGAAGGGGGCTGCTGACCCCGGTTGCTCTCGCTCGGGTGACGGTGGCCCTGAACCACAGTCCCCCGCCGCGGCGCGCGTCTTATCTTGGATGACTTTCTAATCCCGTATAGCTTCAGCCCTGACTTCTCTTTATCTAGATAGGATCACAGCTCTCGACATCTACGTGGAAATAGATATCTGCTGGGCAGTTGCTTCGCACCCCCCGCCCCGCGCTCGCTGGAATAAATCGCTGCGTCTCGGGGAGCTGGCTCCGTAGCTTGGATACAATAATTAAACCGAAATGTGCCGTCTGTAAAAGACTGTCATGTTTAAACATTGCATTGTTCCCCGCGCGTTCCACATGACGGAACTTGATGCCGAATCATTTCATTCAATTAAAAGTGGCAGCCCTGCTGCCTTCTGTGCCGCGACTGGGTCATTAATACTTGGGATAATTTGTTACTCCCCCTCCCCTGCTTGCCTCTGCTGTGACGGCGTATGCGGGGCCTGGAGATGAATGAATGGTGGCTGTCTGCCACTGGTTAACTGTTTCACTGCGGCGGGTGGGGCGAGCAGCCAAAACGGACCTGCGCGGCCCCCAAGCCCACCCCACCGGGCTGCCTGGACCCCCGGCACGGGTCCACGGCACAGTGGGCACGACCCCTGAAAACCGCCAGAATAGCTTTCAGAGGGAGGCACGAGCTTGGGTTCCTATGAGGGAAGTGCCGGAGGAGCGGGCTCGAACGCGAGATTCGTAGGCCCTCGAGTCGGGAGTGGCAAGGAGTACCTGGCACGAGCGTCTGCCCCGCTGCGGGGAGGCCGGGGCAGCTCGCAGCGTCCAGCGCCGGCTGCGTGAGGCCGTCACGTCTGCAGCGGCGTGATAGCACGATGCTCGTCTCTAGCAGCAGGGTCGTGGCCGCGTCTTGAAGTCGGGGGCGCTGGCAGAGGCGTCCGATAACTCGGCTAGCGCGGCGCCCACACGTGCAAGTGCTCAGGGCGTTTGCATTTTGTTAGCTGTCAGCACCCCCCTCCAGAGATGCCCGGGGTGTTGCTGCCTCGTCTCAGTACTCTTTGTCTGTTTTTTTTGCACCGGTCCTGGAAGCACTGCAATACCAGGTCAATGCATGGAGTGGATGGAGCACGCTCCGGTTCCACCACCCAACACCAGAAAGAATCTGCTCAATATAGACCTCCTATGGAGGACATATCAGAGACAATTACCCTGGGGAGCTCGCCTACGTGGTCACGCTGCTTCCCCTGCCAGGTAAGTATTCGCCCCTGCCTCGGGGCCGCCCTCCCCATCACCCCCGAAGAAGCCTCACTGGGAAGCCACTGGGGCTGCGCACGTGGCTCGTCTCCGCTGCCACAGCCAGCTGCACAGGTGCTTTGCCCGTGGTCTCTGGGGGCTCTGCGTATTCTGGCCTTCACGAAAGGCACCTCTGCCAAAGCCGCTCGTCTCCTGTGAGGTCCCAGCCACGTCCTGTGGCAGCACGTGCAATGCAGGGACTGGCGCAGAGCGAGCCGGGAGCTTGGAGGGGGGCAAAGCGGCTTTGCCTCGCAGCCAGGAGCCGGACACGCTTCGCGCTGCCAGCCCTCTCCGGCCACGGCCACCCCCGCGTCCGGCAGGGTCTGGAGACCGGGGCCAGGAACCTGCCCTGCACCTCCCGGCCTGGGCTGCCCTCCCCTGCACCCTGCGCCAGGACTGTGGCCATCAGGGAAAGCCACTTGAATATCCCTGGGCCTGTTTTTGTAAATGAGCCTAACCGGCAGCCACGGCATCGATGACACCTAATTACTGCTCGGGGAAGTTCGCACGACGTGCTCGCAGGGAAGGGCTCGTGACGCCGGGAAATGAACAAGATGCCGGCTGTAGGGAGCGGTAATTACAGGGGACTGACACGCTGCGAGCTGGTTATGATAATGAAGCGGTGCATCAAATCAAATTAACCTTCGTTATTTAACACGGAGCGCGCGGAGGGCTTGGCTGCTCCACGGATGCTGCCTCCAAAACGGGAGCAGAGCCCTCTCAGCGGCAGCTGAAGCGAGGCCGCCGAAGGCTGCTCGTCTTGGAGGCGCGGTGGCTGAGCCGGCTCCGGCTCCCGGCTCAGGCGATGGAGACGGCCGGCTCCGGCTCCGGCTCCGGAGAGGCCGCAGAGCTGCGGCTGTCGGCCCGGGGACTGCCGCTTTGCTGGGGAGCCCTGCTGCCGACGGCCGAGGCCTCGACGGAGGACGCCGCTCCCTGCGCCATGCCTCTCGCCTCTGCACCGGAGCCCAGGGAAGGTCGGTCTCCTGCCAGCGAGTGGTGACCGTTCCTCCCAGGGTGCGGGGTGCAGGACCGGCTCTGCCTGCCCCTGCCGGGCCACTTCCATTTCTAGGGCGAAGGATGTGCGGAGTCCTTGATTTGTTTCAAGGGGCTTGGTCCGCCTGCCCCTCCTCCTTGCCGAGCTGCAGGTGCTCGCCGGAGGGACGTGGGAGTAGACGTGGCCTCCTGAGGCCCCTTCCAGCCTCAGTTTTCTTTATGCGCTGACCTTGCGGTCCCTTTGTGCTGGCCGGTGAGTCGCCTTTTCAACAAACGCCTTTCAAATTTAGGCCCTGCTGGACCTCCCTTCCCGTTTCCATGCTGCCCGCGATGGGCCCTGCCCTGACATGGACGTCTTCAGGGCCCCGGCGTTGTTTTCTGCCTGCGTTGGCAGGGGCAGGATTCACAAAAGAAAGTGCTGGTGGGGAGAGGGAATGGGGGTTATGCCAAGGTTTCTGTCATGGGAGAGTGATGCCATCGCCATGAATGAGGATTTTTCAGGATCTTCAGGTTTTTTTGCATTTTTTATTTTTATTTGCGGCTTGGTTGAGTTAAAAAGAAGGGGTGGCTGCATCCCGGAGAGAGCGAGCCAGCCCTGCCCGGTCGTTAAGGGCCAGGTGGAGCCGTCATCAGGGCTGGCGAATCCTCCAGCCAAGAGCACTGGACTAGGAGCCGTGTTGGGGCGCAGCGGGAGCTGGGGCTGCTCGGTCGCTGTTCAAATCGCGCGGGAGGAGAAATGCCGGGAATTCAAACAGATCCAAGAAGCTGATGAGAAACCCCCTGGGCCTGGCAGGGATCCTCCATGCCCTGGCAGCTGCCTCCGAGGTTTTATCCACCTGCTCTGCTGTCAGACACGTTTGTTTTGAACGGTCCGGGGTGAGGAGCCATTTGCCCAGCGCCCCGTGTCTGGAAGCGGGGGTGCCGTCCGCGTCTTCATCCTTCTGCAAACTTCCCACGGGTTGGAGTGGGACGAGGCGGCGCTTTGGCCCGAGTCCTGCTACCCCACGGCTCCCAGATGGTGGAGGGAGATGTGCCAGGCCGCCTTCACTGCAGCCTGTTTTATTTTACTCTCTCTTGCTCTGCTATTAGGATGAATAAAGCCACATGTGTCTCTGCGCCTTCCTTCCCATTTGTCCAACATAGCGTGCATTTTTTCTTCCCCCTGCACTTGTGCGAGGCAGGGGGGCAATCATTCCCATTAAAGGACTTGAATGGATAACTTATTCCTAATATTAGCAACGTTGTACTGGCCATTTGGGATGGTAGCCGAGTGTTTTTCTCAGTGAGGGGGTGAGTTGTGCACTGCAGTATTAGGCAGACTTGTTAACTTCCAAGTGTCAGGAGTTTATTCCCAGCTCTGCTCAATGCAGAAACCTGCCCAAGTACTCTTCTCTTCCTAGCCAGCAAGAGCCTCTGGTTTCCTCCCGAGCCAGCTGCAGGCAGAGAGGGGTCTGCAGGAAGACGGGTGAGACAGGAGCTGGGGCAGCAGGAGGGTTTTCTTCCAGTCACCTAATAGCATCTCGAGTAAATTGCTCTCCATCATTAACCACGATGGAGCCATGAATGATTTAAGTGCAGCCCGAGGCCATGCATCGCTGTATAGGAACGCGCTTGTCTGCACACTTCTGTCCAGCTACGGATGCTGGATGCTGCCCATGCGCCTCTCCGTCCCGACACGGGTCTGTAGCTAGCAAGAAAGGGGGATAGTGGGTAACGAAGGGGGAACAAACCCTTCTCAGCCTGTCCAAGCAGGGTCCCCAGTGACGACGAGATGATCTTGCCGATGTCCTTTCCAGTCTGGCTGAACTGAACTGGTGCTTTTCTCATCTCCAGCACCCTCCCAGGGGCTCCCCGTGTGTGGATTAGCACCCAGGTGTCGTCCAAATAAGTTTCCCTCCCGTGCTAGCTTCGACTTCTGGTTCCCGGGGAAGGGCACTGGGCTTTTGTGGTGATGGGTTCACTTTTACCTTGCTCCATCAGTATGAAAGTGCCTCGCGAGTCCTGGTAGTTAATCACCATTGTACAGGAATGAAGAGAGCAGATTTTCCTTAATCCCCTTTAAATGGCCTCCAAATGAGGAATCAGGCAAAGATGACTAATGGCAGACGCGATTAAACTAATTTAATAGGTGCCACTTTGATGGGAGCTCTCCCAAGCCCAGGTGGTGCCCTGGGGGGACCACGTGCTGATTTTACCCCCCCTGAAAACACTGGCTGCCGGGCACAAATGAGGCAGATGGGGCACTTTATTGTATGGGCCAAAGGATTCCTCTTTGCTGGATATGTTTGTCCTTTTCTGCAAGCGCTGCAGACCTGCTTTTAATAAGCCCTGCCAAATATAATCTCGCTGAAGGGACGGTAAATCCAGATTCATTTAACAGCTGGAGAGGTGCCTCTCGCCTTATCAAATGCCTTCACTGAGGACTCCCCACGAGCGTGTATTTGTCTTTCAAGAGCTGTCAACAATAATGAAGCATAAAGCCGCTGAACTGCGTGCGTGGCGCTCTCCGAAGGAAGCCTGCTCCAGCGAGTCGCGGGAGCAGACCCTCGATAGCTGACCCGGCTCCTGGGTGGATCACGGCAGGAATCGCGGTGAACCGCAGGGTGGAGACCCGGGCTGTGATGAGCGTGCTCCCGCGGCAGGGAGGCCGAGCAGGACGCGGATGCAGACGCGGACACTGCAGCCGTGCCGGTGCTGGGCGGCAAGGATGAGTTCGGTGCCACACGAGCATCTTTTTTGTGACGTGTCCTGGGCTTGTGGATCACAGCCTCGTTTCCTGGCAGAAGGAAAGTTTTTGTTGGGCATGCCAGAGACGACTTGAAACTCTGGCGTAGCCACTCTCTCCCCGGGCCAAGAGCTTTCCCTTGGCACAAATGGGCACTGATTTCTCATGTGGTGATTCTCAACCTGGGTGCTGCAGCGCCCAGGGGTGCTGCGAGCTCCTTTCAAGGGTGCCGTGGGGTGTTTGCGCTGCTAGGTGGGCAGACAGGAATCGCGAGACAAACCCAGAGATGCCTCCCCAAATGCAAGGTACTGGCCTGTGCACTGTCCTCCTTGCCTGTTGGACCGTGTGCCCGGGACCCCATGGCTGCCGTGGGTGAACGGCAACAACGCGACTGGCCTTGGTGCTCCACGAGGGTCAAGGCTGCGGCCCTGCTGACGCCGTTCTGGGACGTGGTGCATGCTAATAATCAGCCTTAGCACTTTGTTGTGGATTAGCATGGATGAGAACAGGCCCGTGAGCTCATTCAGCCTCCCGTGCCCGTCGCAGGTGGGTTGTATTAGTCCCGTTTGACAGCCGCAGGCATGGGAAACCTTAGCAGCTTGCCTAAGGACGGAGTCGGCTCAGGTTCATCCTGTGGTTCTTGATGTCCAGTCCTGTGCTCAGGCCCCAGCCCCGCTGCCCTTGCATCGATGCAGCATCGTCCGTGCGGTGCTGTGGGCAGCCCCCAGGGAAAGGCTTCCTAGCTCCTCGGTGTCAGGGCCTGGCCCTTGCCCTAACTGTGCTGTGTTGTAGCCCTCCCTGGGGAATGCAGAAGGGACGCGCGCCATCCCGCAGGCACCGGCCTCTGCCACTCTTTCTGCTGCCCGGCCAAACGACGTGTACTTTCCACGTGGAAAATGAATGCCACGCATGTACACCCGTTGGCTCGAAGCACAGAGGAGTCAATTAAAACATTGCCATCAAATTGCCACCCATCCGTGTTATTTTGATGAAGACTTAAAGTCCATCAGTATTTACTGATGTGATTGGACAGGCCGTCGTGTTTTTAGTCCTCTTTGACTCTGCGTTTGAGGCTGTTACTGCATCATTAAACATCTCAAGGAAAATTCTTGCTTTGCACTGGTGGAAAGGAAAAGGAAATACATGGGTCGTGATAAAAGCAGCCTGAAACAAAGGTGGTCATCGTTCTTTGGCTAGGAGCGTCCTGCCTTTCTGTGCTGGGGAACGAGGTGGTAATGGCTGAGGGCAGAAATCGTTCCTGAACGGCGAATAACGTCGGGAAGGTATTGAAGGTGTAATAAAAATAACAACAGCAAGCTATGCGCAGACCCAGAACTTTATACTTCTGGCCCAAGGGGCAGCAGTATGACACATTAAAAGGGGATTCAAAGTATAAAAACTCCCTAAGAGGATTGTGCAGCCGCCTTATCGCAGCTGCTGCACATCTGGAATTAGGGCGCGCCCTCCTCATCACCGCACGTGAAGACCGACAGGTGACCACGAGGAGCTTGGCCCAAGCCAGCTAAGACGATCAGTGGGACAGAGACCTTACACTGGAGACGGATAAAATTGGGATTATTTAGTCTCGAGTAGAAATGAGTGAGAAATCCCAAGAGGGATGCTGTTAAACCAGCAGGTGCCTAGCTCGATGTGGTGGAGGCTGCCGGGCTTACGTTAAGGAGCATGTCGGCCCCCATGCCCTCCTACAGCACCTGACGAAGGGTGGTTATACCTGAAAGCTTGCAAAGCATTTTTCCAACTATTTGAGTTGGTCTAATAAAAGATACCAGATTTACCCAAAGCATCTCGTCCATCTGCGTCCTTAGGCCAACGCGACTACAACCTCCGCGCCTCCTACGGCATCAGGAGGCCGCGCCAAACATGCACCTGTCTTCTGTGGCTTGCAGGTGTTTCCACTTGGCGCAGGCTCTGTTTGTCGGCCCCGCCAGCATTACCCATGCTGTTGGTGAGACCCCCATCTCTAGTGATTTATGGACTGTGGCTGGGGCAATGCAATCTGTAGGTTTGATCCGACTCTGATCACGTTTCCCTGTGGAGCGATGCACCTCTCACGGGCTGGGACGCTCCCCGTTCCCGGTGCGAGGTGACCTGTGCCGGAGCCGGGCTCTGAAGGCTTGGGCAGCAGATCGCAGCATGCCATCACCTCGTGCTAGAAACCCTTTGAAGAGACTTCAGGGCTGCTACTCCTCTTGTAATGGCATTGCAATATGCCTTCATTCACTGAGCCATCATTTATTCTGATTCATAATTAACGGTCGTGTAGCCCCTTCTAGGCTTATTGAAACAGAGCAACCTTCGCGGAGAGGAGGGTAAGAGCGCACGGGACAAAATTGGCGTGCCCCATCCCCTTCCCTTCCCAGCGATATTGGGGTTGATTGATGTCCATCTAGCTCGTGTTTAATTATCATTTTTGTATTGCTCTCGTCTCCGGAGACGCGATCTGGCGGGAACGGCTTGATGGATTATGCATGAAATCCAGGTCAACACGTCCAAGTGTTACTGCCTCGTAATTTGTGGCGCCACAGAGGCCAATAGAGATGCCTTGTGTTATTAATTATACCAATATATTTTCATGAGTAATGTGATTAATTAGGCTGTATATATTACGATTCCAGACCGGGCCTGTTGGCGTGTTTGTTCTTGGATGGCTCGGAGCGAGCCGTGGAGACGGTCGCTCGGATTCGGGCACGTTCTTTTGCCTCTGGATCATCCCAGGAGACGAGATTGTCACAAGTGGACGGGGTGAGGCGCGAGGGGGCATTTGCCGGCTCTGCGATTCCCACTGCAACGCGGGGGAGGCCAGGGACCGGGCGTCCTGCCCACAGGTTTCGGACACGCTCTCCCCTTCATTGCGATCTCACCGTGTGCGGCGCTCAACGTTCCTGCAAGCCAGCCGCGCGCCCCTTCCCCAGCTCCGGGCAGCACGAGCACATGCTAAATCCTCTGGGACGGGCGGTCACTCAGCCCTGCTGGGCAGCCTTCGGCCGCGTGGACGGTGACTCCATCCTTGCCTCACCTGGGGACTAGGGTTCTTGCGAGATCAAGCCGGTCCCATTGCATCTTCATGGCCCAGTCCAGGCGGAGCCGTGGCCCAGGCCCCGATCCAGCAGCCGGGTCTTTGCAGCAGACTCGTGCTCTCCATTGATGTCGGGGCTGCTCAGGGGAGCAGAGTCCCACCTGCATGGGCCCAGGTACAGGATCAGGACCTCCCCAGAGGCTCTTGGCCCCCTGCTCACGTTGCTTTTGGGCAGCGAGGTCAGACTGGCCTGTTTGCCTTCCTGCCTCTCCAACCAGCCGGTCCTTTTGTGCCTTGGTTTCCAACACAGCACACGGCCCCTCGCCTCCCTTCCCCAGCCTGCATTGAAGGGATTAAGGAGCAAGGAGGATCTATTCCTATTCCCGTTGGGTTTGCAAACTCACCTCTCTTCCCCCCACTTCCCCAAGGCAAAATATTGAGCCTAAAACTTGTTGGCCACGTGGTCCCCTGAACAGCAGCTGGCTCACAGCCTCCATAACACCCAGAGCAGGGCTGGCAGGGTGCCGAGAAGCTGGGTAATGGCCCTGTTAAACCCAAATCTTTGCAAATCAGGTGTTGGTCCAAGAAAAAGAGGGTAAAAAATAGTGGCTGGTCTCATGGAGTGTCTCCTGGTCCCCTTGGGGTAACATCCTTAGTTTGCCATTGCCATGCACTGGGTGCAGTAGTTTGCATGGGTACAAAGTAGACGTAAATATGTTGCCCCGAGCGAGCGTGTTGTGCACGCCGGTGCCGGTAGCAGAGACCCAGCGCCTTCATGCTCCACTGCCTGAGCAACCCTGGTGCCAAAAACAGCTTTGCCTTTTGTCTCCTTCAAGGTCCAAGAAGAGTCGTCCTCCTTTAAGTGCCAAGAAGAGGCCTTCTCCCCTCTGGTGCAAGAAGACGCGGAACAGTAAGGCAGCCGCGTTGCGTTGCCGACTGGGCGTCGCGGGCTTGCGTGCACGCCGGCTGCGCTCTGCCAGCCCCGCGCGGCAATGTGCTTGGTCCCCACGTGCTTTCGGTTTGGAGCACCGGTCCGCGACATAGCCACGGCGTGTGAATAGCCAGGTCTTTCACGGGACAGCGTCCCATCTGCTTGCGGCCCCAGCCTGGCCCATGCGAGCCCTTGCTGCTCTACACCCACCTGCCTCCTTCTCTGATTGCAGCTGCAAGGAACGGGGCTGGGGGCGGGGGTCTCACTGCTGTGGGGAGATCGGCTGGGACCCCATCCCTAAGACACAGCCCCCTCATGATCCCGTGCAGCCTGGGAGTTGATGCACCCATCAGGTTTCCAAGCCCAGGCCGTACCTCTGGGCAGCCTCAGCCCCAGCGAGCTTTCCTTTGGTCTCGCTAGGGGAGGCAGACTACCCCTGCACAAGCAGCGCTTTGGGGGACGGTGCCCAGGGGCTGGCAGGATGGAGCCCGGGGTCTCTCAGCCAGACGGGAGCTGCCCTTGGCTTCATGCAGCCACCCCTGCCCTTTGCCCGCTGGGTTCGCTGGCCGGAGCGGCTTGGTCCGCAGCGGCTCGTTTCCAGGTAAGAGTCGTTTACTCACTTGCGGAAGCCGCTGGCCTAAATGGGCGTTATTAAACATGCTTGTGTGCGAGAACGGCCTGGAGGGTGCGAGCCAGCGGCTCGGGGCTCCTTCCTTGATGGACATCGGTTGCTGCTGGTTTGCTTACGTCCGGCCAAACCCAGAAGGTGTTTTACGCAGCATCTTTGGCCATCGCAAGAGCTGGAGGCCGTCGTTTTCCTAACGATGCGGCGGAGAGCTGGGCACTCTCCCGCTCGGTTGCTCTGGCTGCTGGTCGCAGCAACGTGCTGCGTTTCTGGTCCGGTGCCGTGCAGCCCCCGGACCCAGCGCGGCTGGTTTTCTCCTACATCCCCCTGCCTGGACAGGGACTGCCCGGTCCTCCCCAGGGCAAAGCAGGGGTGACGCGGGGTGGAGCGGAGCAGGTGGGGAACATCTTCCCGGGCCCGGGGAGCGTTGCAGAAAGCCCAAAGGTTTCCTGTTCCGCATCGGGCCCTGCCAGCGCCTTTCCTGGGTGGTTTTTTTGGAAAAACGCAAGTGACAGAGAAACCCCCCGGCCCTTGGGCCTGGGTGCGCTCTGCCGGCACAAAAGTCTTAGACGGGTAGATTTTGCTGCAAAGGTGGATGCAGGATGCGGAGACTGAGAGAGGCCCAGATGCTGCTGTGTCTGCACAGCGCCGTGGCTTTTTTGGGTAGAAACACAGCATCTGCCCCCCGTGATGTGGGCAGTCAGATCTGCGGGGGCTTCAGCCAGCCCCAGCCCTGAGGAGCACTTGCTTAGCCAGGTCCCCACTCGCTTTCTGTATCCGCCTTGAAAGGCCGTCACTTCTGCTGGGCTGTCCGTGTCCCCACGGCAAAGGGTGGCGGAGGGTCCTGGGGGGCACCACGTCCCGGCTGCCAAGGCGAAAACGCCGTCATGGGGGAACGTAAATTAGCCACGACGAGGGCCGGCTGGGAAGCAGTAGCCCCGGCTCATTACCGACAGGCTCTCCCCGGTCCCGCTACGGCTTTATTTATTTGTCCCGGAGCTGCTCGGAGCAAGAACGGGCCGGTGGTGAATGCAGGCGCTCGTCGTGGCTACAGCCGTGGACTTGGCCTTCCTGGGGGCCGCGCTGCGTGTTGCTCTGTGCCGAGCCCCGCTGCACTCCAAGTAAAACTGGCCCCTGAGAAAAACAGCGCCGCTCCGCGCAGTCCAGGGACTCGGAGCCCATGCGTAGTCCCTTTGGAGAGGGCTGGGGGAGTCAGCTCGTCTCCCCCAGGGGCTGCACCCCCAAGCTGCCGGTGGGGACGACCCCCCTTACCAGCAGACGGTAAGGTGCTGACAGGTGCTAAAAAGAGCAGACCCGGCGGTCCAGACTCTCTTCCAAACAACCGCACGTTTGCCAGCGATAAGAGCACGCGAGAGGGGACCTGCTCTTTCCACGTGCCCGGCAAAGCACCTGGGGTGTCCCTGTCCCCGTTCCTGCGTGACCCCGAGTCCGCCGGCTGCCAGGGCGCTCCTTGCTGCCGTGGGCTGCCTCGCGGACCAGGGCGGTCCCGGAGCAGTCGCCCAGCCTGCTACCTCTGTGCCATGCGTCCCCTCCCGCTCCCGTGGGGGCCGGGGCTGGCAGGGGAGACGGCACCACGCAGTCGGGCAGCGGGTCTCAGCCTTCCTAGACTCGAGGCCTCCTCCAGAAATGCCAGTTCTTAGTTTTCACTCTTTTTTTTTCTGCCTACAGAAAAATAATAGAGCAGTTTTTCTATTGCCAAGAACTCAGGAAGACCTCAGCTCTGGGTTTCTGTTTGACGTCTCTGGGTTTGTCTCGTGCATCCTGTTTGTGCACCTCTGGAAGGTCCTCAAGGCACCCCAGGGTGCCGTGGCTGCCTGGTTGAGATGGGCAGGATTGGACAGGAGTGCCTGGGTCACTCAGTGCTGACCTGTCCTTCTTTCTTCCCCAAAAGGCACCGTGGAGCCCAGCACGCAGCCCTGCGGTGACCCCAGCGTTGGCCACGCATGTGCTCCCGGGAACACAGCTCCACGGGAAGCCTCCATCGCGAGCGGCACTGTTGGAGTCTTAGCTCCTGCAGTCGTCCCCACCCGACCAACCCGCCCCTGTTTGTAATGCTGCTTAGAGGCTTCGGTCACAGTCCCAATGAAATCAGAAAATGATCCACGGCTCCGAGCGACGAGGAGCTGCTAGAGATTTATGCGCTTTGGGCAGCACGCGTTGCAGTGGCGGGGCTGAAGGGTACCTAGGGAAGCCTCGGCCACTAGCGCACCGTGACTGCTTGCAATTTCACACCACCTTAAACTCGCTCTTGTTGAGATTGGGGAGATGAAAAATGTCTTTATTATGGGAAGTCACAGGTCCCCGATTGGCTGCTAAATGCATTTTAATGGGTGGTGCGACCGTTTCGGGCTGGGAAGGGGGAGCCGCGTCGGTAACCGAGCTTGCGCGAGGCACCGGTAAGCCAGAGGAGCTCAAAACAAAGGAATGATTTCCCCTTTCCTTCCCGCTATCCCTGTCTCAAAGCTGGTCGGTGGCATCTAGCCCAGGCCGGCAAGGAGGGCGCCGGGGGATAGGTGGTTTCTCTTGTCCTTTGCCGCATTCTCCATATGTCTAAATTCTCCTGTCTGCTCTCTGTCTGGGCTGCGGGGTCCGTGCCCCTTGGATTGCACTCGTCCCACTGCCCCACCGTGTCCTCCCAGGGCTTCCTGCCACATTCCCAGATGAAACTGCTGCCTCGCGGGTGTCACCTTCCCCTTGCACTTTGCTCTCAGGCCGGCTCTGCGGCTCCCCGCGCCGTGCACTGGCCCACACGCGGGTCTGGAGGATGCTGCTTTTACTTCCAGGGATGTTGTTATGGGACCCGGGTGAGGACCAGCCCCTCTGTGGCTGGGGCCACGCTGAGTTTCCCAGGTGCGAATACCCCGTGTTGCAGGAGTGATCCCCATGCCGTCCCCTCCTGGACCAGAGCCTGCGGGACGCTGGCCCTACTGGCTCTGCTGCGGCAGGGTCAGTGCCTGGCGTGGTGCCCGGGGACCTGGGATGCCGTGGTTCGGTTTTGTTCTGCACTTGGAGCCACGGGCCCCGCTTCTGCAGCATCTCCGTTGCTGTTGCTGAGAAAAGCCTGCAGACCTTGCCTCTCCCCATGGGCCCGCACTGGTGAGAGGCAGGTCTCGAGGACGCGCCTCAGGGACACGCTGAACCAAACGCGGCCACACTGGGGTCGTTATCCCCCGATTCGACAGAGTCAGCAGCCCAAGGTGTCGGTCGCACTGATCACCTGAGATCCCCCAGCCCTGGTCCTCAGGACCTCGGGGTCACTTCTTCCACCTCCGACACATGGCTGCTTCCACGGTGGCACCCGACAGCCCCTGGCAGCAGGAGCGGGGCGAAGCGAGGGCACGGGTCCTGCAGTCATGCCTCCGGGCCGTGCCTTTTGCAGAGGAGCATCCACATTCAGAAGCCAGGGCAGCTCCCCACACCTCTGCCTTGTGCCTGCTGCCCATCTCCTGCACCCCCTGGCAATACAGGGCACAAGCCAGGCACGGGGCTGGGTGCAGCTTGTTGGCAGAGCTGAGTCCTGTTTGGCAGGAGGGTCCTGGAGGGGAGGAGGCCTCGTCCATCTGTGAGACCTGGCCCTTGCACCCTTTGCCCCACAGTCCCTGCAGCTGCATCCAGCACAGGAGAGCACAGCCCATGGACTGCACCCCACTTCAGGGGGGTGTTCAGCCTCCTACTGCAGCCCCACACTGCTTAGATGCAGTGCAGAGGACCCTGCCTGCCCGGGACCGAAGTCCCTTTTTTTTTTTTTCTGTTTTTTTTGCACCGGTCCTGGAAGCACTGCAATACCAGGTCAATGCATGGAGTGGATGGAGCACGCTCCGGTTCCACCACCCAACACCAAAAAGAATCTGCTCAATATAGTATGGCTTATGCACAGAGCAGGCGGCAGCCTCATGCTGCTTCCCACTGCCTGCCTCGGCGTCTCAGCAGCCTCCGTCCCTGGGACTGGTGAGACAGGGTGGCTGCTAGCCCCCACTCCCAGGCGGGGTAGCAAGGTGCTGGGAACCATCCCCAGGACAAGGAGCCTCGTGCTTGTGCCGCCGGCCGCTCTCGTCCCTCCAGCAGCCCTTTGTACCGACCTCCTGCTCCTGCCCACGTGCCTGTCTGCGCTCCTGGATTCCTGCACAGCCCAGCACCAAGTCAGGCGCAGGCCCTCCTCCCAGCTCCACCAGCAACGCCGCTCACAAAAGGCTGTGTTATTATCCCCGCATCCACACTCGCTAACCCTGTAATTAGATGCTTAGGCTGATGATCGCCCCATTGTCCGCTGGATGGGTTTAATCACTCTTTTCTCCTACAGTGGCAATTTTGTTCCAATTAATTATTTCAGTTTGAGCAGCAGTCGCTGGTGGAGTTGGGAGGGAAATTAAAAGGGTAGGGAAGGATAATGAAGAGTGAGCTAACTGGGGAGGGGCGGCTTCCTCTCCCAGCTTGTCTCAGGTGCCCTCTCCCTCGAGGTCCCTGGAGGTGGGGTGGCTCCTGCCTGGGGGGGTGGAAGCCTGTCCTGGCACAGCGGCACGGGAAGCTTTCGTCGTGGGCACATCAGCGGCGCCACGGTGCACAGCCCAGCCTGTCCACGCGAGGTAGAGGGAGCTCGCATTTGGACCTGTGTGTGGTCAGCTCTAGGGAAGGGGAGGGCTGCAAGCTGGGTTTGGACAGACGTCGACTCGAAAGCCAGTTTGGATTTCTGCCCCGGCCCCTGCGCATGGGGTGGTGGCGCAGCCTCGGTGGCTCCAGCCCTTCCGCGCTGACGCTGCAATGCTGAGCTCCCTGGGAGCGGCTGGGATCCTGGAGGGTGCAGCCAGGCCCTGGTGCCTCCTCCCCTGCCCCATGCAGGGCAGATGTGCCCGTCCAGGCACTGCACATGCACATCTGCACTGCAGCTTCTGGCATCTCCTCCCTCCCTGGAACATGTGGCTGCTTGGCTAGCTAGCCGGCTGCTGTTTCTAGGGGCCAGTTGTGTGTGGGGCAGTGGTGATAGAAAGCGTGCTGGGGGGTCTTCCAGGAGGGTGGGGGGTGGGGAGCGCAGGGCATGGCTGGAAAGGGGCCGTGTCTCTCCGTCATGCCACCTGCATGCGTGGGGCGGCGGGGGTGGTGGTTCTTTCTCTGGTCCTGCTGCTGCTGTCCCCGGGTCTGAGCGCCACGAGGGCCTGTCCCGCTGGGAAACGATGGGAGCCGAGCAGTGATGCTTGGAGCCGATGCCATGCTGTAAGGGGAGAGCAGGGGCTGAGACTCGGGGTAGAGACCCCTGCAGCCTTGCGCCCAGCTGTGGAGGGCTGGTCAGCTGCCCTGAAGGCTGCAATGCGTGCGCGGGGGGCTGGAGGGCTGTGACACCAGCAGCGCCGTACTGGTCTTGCACAGTGGCAAGGGCCACGGAGAAACCTTTCCCTCCTGTTCAGCCTCGCTCACACTGGCTGTGCGTGCTGCGGCCATGCGCCGGCCTCTGCCCCTCTGAGGGGCCTGGAGACACCATCTGTGCGGTCTTGTCCCTTTGGGGACATGCACTGGGGCAGTGCTGCCCTTCTTGCAGGATGAGCTCCCATGTGGGAGCTCATTCCCGTTAGCCCAGGCCACTTCTCCTCTGAGGGTAGCCGGGCTCGTGCGTCAGGCCGCAGAAGAAGAGCGGGCAGCGTGGGCGTTGTCTGAGGACACCCGCCTCCGCTCTGGCTCTGCAGCGTGACCCCTGCGCAGAAGACTGGACGGCGCCAGGTCGGGTCTCTGCGCTGCGTGCGGAGGGGAATGGCACCCGCGGGATTTCCAGACAACGCCATTTAAATGTGCCAGGGCTTCCCAGGCTCATCTCTTCACCCGTCCCCATTGCCCGGGCAGATGAAACAAAAGCATCCAGGCTGGGCCCCCCTCTCCATCTCCCTGCCTCTTCCACCCTCTCGCCCCGTTGTTTGCCAGGCCTCCGAAGGCACTGCAACGGGGTTTATCCGCCATGGGAGAGCTCGTTCTTTCTGAACCGGGCCGCAAGGTGCGTGCACCCAAAGCCGGTGGCGGACCGCCAGCACCCACTCGCTCATTAGTTCGGTGGTGATAGCTGCAGCACGGACCCAGCTCTCCAGGTGAGGCCGGGATGCAGCTGATCGGGGGGTTTTTGGAATTTTTTTTGGAAAGGTTATGCTGGGTTTTGAAGGCAGAGAGCGAGAGAAAAACCGAATGCCTTTCAGGAGTTGCAAAAAAAAGAAAAAATGCTGCCTGGGCAATTCATGTATAATTCAACGAATTCCAAAGTCGTTTGAATATTTAAATTATGTATGATCAAAGCAATAAAGAAATCTGCATTTCCTCATGCCGAGCCCCCCAGACATCCTGCTCCCAAGCCGCCCCTCCCCGAAAGGCAGGCACGCCGCGCGGCCGCACGCCGGTGTCTATTGAACCTGATTGCTCCAGAGAAATTGAGTTCGACTGGAGAAATACGGTCGTCAAGTGTAACTGCTGTTCTTTAATAAATACATGATGCATCGCATCTCGAGCCGGCGCCGTTGCCAGGGTGATGGTCACCGGAGCCTCTGCCGCGGCGATGGGCCAGGCTGCCTCGACGCGCCGGCAGCAGCCCGGGGTTCAATTAGCCCCTGGCCCGGTGCCAGGCGCTCGGCAGCCCCGGCTCTCGGCTGGCACGCTCCCCCGTCGCTCCCTGCAGCAGCCGCCATCACGGCACAGCTCTGGCGACGGAGACGGAGGAGAGGCGGCCCCGTTTCAAATGGGCGACAGCCCAAGGATGGCCCCAGGGTCTCCCAGGCAGAGCTCCAGCCCCCCTGCTCCTGCCCGCGTTTCTGCCCCGGCTGAGCCTGCCGGGGTCCCGGTCCCCTGGCCCTGCGGCGGTCGCGGTGGGGTTGGGGTCGGTCTGCTTTGCCAGGCACTGTGCACCGCTCCGATGCCGCCTCGCTATCGAGCGACCGCCGCTGGCCCCTCGCTTCTGCCACATTTTGAAATCCCAGCCCCCTCCCCACAAAATGCTCCCCTCCCGAGTCCTCTCCAGATGCCATAAATTTTCATTAGTCTTCTGTAATTTAATGATCTATTCCCAAGGGAAAATTAGACTTCAATTTACAAAGAAATCCCTGTTAATTTAAGCATAATAATAGAAGAGTGACGTGAACGCGCCAGCCTGATCTTGTACCTACAGGTATCGCTCTCCCTGTCTTCCCTCAAAGGGTAATTAGGAGGGAGAATTTTAATAAAACACCAAAGTCCATTTGAAAATCTCCTGAAGGAGACGGCAGAGGAAAAGGGTCCTGAGGGCAAGAAAAGCAATTTCCTTCTAAAACAAGAGGTTATTTTGAACCAGGCAAATACACAGGCGACGCTGAAGGAGCCGTAATCCTGCCGGATTTCTGAGAGAGGCAAGAACAAAGTGCGCGCGCCAAAGAAATGGCCAGATCGTGGCCCTAAAAGACACCCGCGTTTATTTTGTGTTGTTATTCTATTTTTATTTTCTTTGATTTATTCCAGCGTTAGAGAAAAGCATTAAGTGGGAACTGCCAGTTTCCCATGGCACCTCTACCAGCGGGCACAGCTGTCACGGGGCATGACGGGATGCTGGGACAGCTTTAGGGACGCATTGGGCCTGTCCCATGGCTGGACTTTGGTCTCAAACACCGATCTTGCACGTGTGCAAGCCGACAACTCAAAGGACTCCAGTGAGCAAATTGCTGCCCTGTCTTTGTCTTCCTTTCCCAGGACAGGATCCCAGCACCGCCTGCCTTTTGGCTGGGGGAGCAGGATTCGCTCCTTCAAGCCCTCATTATGCTGACGGCGATATGCAGAACCAGAGCAGGCTTCTATCACTTCTCCTGGCAGACGGGACCCATCTTCTGCGCAGATATTGAGATAGATGATGGTGGCTCTGCTCATTAGAGGCGGTAGCAAAGGGTAGGTGCTGGGAGTCTCCGCTCCTAAGCAGCTCTGGAATGGGAGCTCATTAACTTGAAAAATTGGGTCCAGAGGGCTCATTTGTCTGATATTGGCTCACTGTTTTTCCTAGCAATGTAGAGAACGAGGGCGGGGGATCACAGTCCCTTGCACGGTGACCGAGCCTTTGATTTGTTCCCGCTCTGATTCATGTCCTCTGTCTCAAATTGCTTTCCATACTATTTATTTTCAGTGGCTCTTAAGCCTCCAGTCTGGAAATGTAAGAAGCTTCCCCCCACTGTAAGGCCGAGCAGGCGCCGTGCCGTGGTTTCAGTAATGCAGAGAGGCTCCGTCCTTGAAGAGTCTCGGGGCAGAGGTAAGAGCACGAGGACAACCGCTGCACCAGACTGGGTCAGACCCGTGGTCCTCGTAGCCTGGCCATGGCAGGAGTGGATGCTGTATGGGGAGAGCACCCAAGCGACTCTAGAGCAACCCGGTCGCTTTTCAATACCCGCCCTGACACCCGCCGGTATTGGGCCAGCGATGCCAGAGGAAACGTCTCCAACCGTTCTTTTCGACAGCTGCAGATGAATCTATTCTTCATGAATTTAGCCAGTCCCTTTTTGAACCTGGCTGTGCTCTCAGGCGCTGCCGCCTCCTGCGGCAATGAGTTGCACACCTTAACTACGCACGGCATTACAAAAGGTGTGTTTTCTTGATAGCGTTAAACCTGTCGCCTGCTACTGTCAGCCAGTGCCTGGGATTTGGAGGACGGCAATTCCCTGTTCCCTCGGTCTACGTCCATCATGATTTTGCAGACCCGTCCTATTCCCCCTCGACTTTTTCCAAACAGAGGAGTCCGAGCTGTTTTAATCTCTGGTCTGGCAACTGCTCCAGGAGCGCTTGTCCTTTTCTTTATCTTTTCTAATGCCACTTCATCCTCTTTGAGATGTGGGACAAGAGCTGCACGAGTCGCCAAGATGTGAGGATCCTCTTTTTTCCACCGCAGCCAGCGAGTGGGACCCAGCGCTGAGAGCTCACGTCCCCCGTGGTGAAAAGCAGGGCTGAGGTTGGGTGGGGGGACCCCCCCGGGCTGGAAGAAAAGCAGCCTGGAAGCAAATGGTTTCCTGTTGGCTTGGGCTCCTGACTCGTGTTGTTGTCGTTCCAGTTTCTTCTCCTTTAACCTGTGCATTGTGGTGGCGCTGGAGGCTCCTCCGGGCCAGGAAGCCTTCATGCTGGCGCTGCGCAGACAGAGGAACCCTGCCACATGCGCTTGCAAGTGGGGGAAAGTTTCCATAAACCCCCCAGTTTATAGAGTCATAGTCAGTGAGGGTGGGAAGGAGCTCAGGAGGTCACCTCTAGTCCAGCCCCCTGCTCCAAGCAGGACCAGCCCCAACTACATCATCCCAGCCAAGGCTTTGTCTACCTGGGTCTTAAACATCTCCAAGGATGGAGACTCCCCCACCTCTCTGGGTAGCCTGTTCCAGTGCTTTACTCCCCTCCTTGTGAGATTTTTTTTTCCTAATATCCAACCTCAACTTCCCTTGCTGCAACTTGAGCCCATTGCTCCTTGTCCTGTATCTGCCCCACTGAGAACAGCCCAGCTCCATCCTCTTTGCAGCCCCCCTGCAGGGAGGTGGAGGCTGCTGTTCAATCCCCCTCGGTCTTCTTTTCTCCAGACTAAATCACCCAGTTCCCTCAGCCTCTCCTCACCAGTCCTGTCCCCCAGCCCCTAAATCATTTTCGTTACCCTCCGCTGGACTCAAAACTGGTTTTGCCCCTTGCTCAAGAACCTGAACCCGTAGCAAGAGACGGTGGGGCTTGGCGTGCCCCGCTTGCAGCGCCGGTACACCCTGAGCTTGGGCAGCTGTGAATTTTGCAGGGCGGCTGAGTCTGGCCTGTCTCCTGACATGACGCCCATCACTCTCAAGGTATTTAGAGGACCCTGAGCCAGGAGCCTTTCCCCTGCTCCGACCATCTGCAATAGGGAAGGGAAAGGAAGCAAGTCCATGCCCTGTCTCTTTGGAGCCCTGCGGGAGGTGCTGGGCCAACGTCCCCTCCTTTCTTGTGCCACGTCCTGCTCTGATGGGTGCACGGCGGGCCTTACAGGCCACAGCCGTGGCGTAGCCTCAGTGGCCGTTGCAGCTACCCGTGCGCCTGTGAGGCTGTGATGGGCTCCATCTATCTCCACTGGAGTTTAGGAGGCTTCTCTCCCCCTCCCGCTCAGCTCCGTTTTCTGCAGCCCCTTGTCGGGGGTCTGGGGGGTTGACTCACGGCCTGTGGGCAAGGAAGCCCGTTCAGAAACCTCTGCCGTAATCCAGAGGCCCAGGGTGCTGTCAGGGCTCTCCCGACACAGGTACGGGCCAGACTCAGAGGCGCTGGGGCCAGCTCGTCCATTGCTGCCGGTGCCGCAACCTGCAGGGCCAGGTAGCAGGTCCGCGGGTCACTTATGCACCCGCCCCCTCGCGCAGATGCAGACCTCCCTGTGGACTCCGCGCTGCCTGCCCCGGCCCGACTCCGTGGGGGGTCACACGTGTTGACCCCCCTGCCTGGGAGATCGGACGTGTCGTGCTTTAGTTGTCCGTGCTTTAAACATTCCCGTCCTCTGCACGCGTTTCCACCCTGAAGCCAGCCGGGCGGCCTGTCTCGTGGGAGACCTAGAACCACAAAGGGACTGTGCAGACAAGGCAAAATGAAGCCAGGGTGTCTGGACCTCGTGGGAAAGGGTGGGCTTGGCTCTGCGTGCGGGTTTGGGGCTGCTCTGCACCCAGCTGGTTCCCCTGTCCCGGCGGTGCAGGGAGCGCTGGGCGTCAGGGCAGCGCTTTGCACCGCAGGGGGATGGGGAACGCGCGAGCTCCGGGGTTGGAAGTGAAAGCAGAGGCCGAGCCGGCAGCGGTTGCTGAGTGCAGAGCGCCAGATCCAGCGTCTCCAGTAGCGAGGAGGAAGGTAAGTAATGGTCTCATCCCAGTCCGTCTTTACCCCGAGCTGCTGTTAAATTGGAAGGGAAATCTATTTCCTGTTCCAAAAAAAGAAAAAGAGTGAGTGAGCTCCGCGTTAAATATAGATATATGATATGTAAATGAATCTGACAACTGAGTGAATAAAAAATGAAGGTTTAAATTATTGAAGGGCAGGAGGAAAGGGTGCATGCAAAGAGCAGTAATGTGGGAAGAGGCGGCTCTCTGCGCAGGGGAGGGAGCATTCGAAATGTAATTATTTCTTTTAAGAAAAGGGCCACGCGTTCAATAAAAACCAACAGAATCAGCGCGGGTTTGTTTCAAAGGCTTTTCTCTCTATCGTGTCGCTTCCTTCTGTGATGGTATCTCCCCCCCTCCCCATCCCCTTTGCAACGCAGTAAGAAAAACTGGAGGCTGTGGAATATTTTAGCCTTAATTAAAATAAGATAAATTAAGTTTTGATTGCTACATGGGAATAAACGAGTGGCGGAGCCTGTGGATCACAGGCAGCTCTTGAGACGGCTGCAAGAAGGTGCTTGCTAATTGATTTGGCGGGGAGACAACCTTTCCCAGCCTCCGTCCTTGCCATCGCAGCCTTGCCAAGAAACGGGCAGCGGATCGGAGACCGGTTTCGGGGATAGCAGTGATTTAACAGCACTCTTTGCTGAGATCCCAGCGGGTGCCGGAGCAGAGTTAATGATATTTAAACCCTGAAAATAAAGCTGCGGTAGTTATTTGGTTAGGTTTGTTTTCGTGTCGAAGGTACTGGAATAGAAATAAGAGAAGAGTGAAGCGCACCCGGCTGGGACTGCCGCTCCCCTCCTCTGGCATTAGAGCAGCTTAAGCAGGAGGCTTTTAATGTGGAAAATAGGACATGTCTTTTTTCTAAGGGGTAAAACTTGCATGCTTGGAGGTGGGAGGGGGATGAGCAGCTCCTTTGGGAAGTGTTTCCCGTCTGCACGGGGACCTGGACGTCCCTCCCAAGGACGGGTCCCCGGGTGTCGGGTCCCCAGCTCCAGCGCAGGACACTATTGATCACAGCATCGTTTATTAGGAACGGGTCTCCCCGGGGACGCCGATTCTTCATTGATTATTTGCGGTGCGCTGACAGCCCGTGCTGCCCCCGTTCCGTCTCATCCGTCTTTCTTGCTCTTTACGTGGCCCTCGTCGCGGTAGTCCCCGAGTGCCTCCCTTCACTTAAAAAATGACGGCGTTTTGTCTCATCCTTCCTCCCTGGAGACGAGAAGCAAGGGGAGGAGGGAGAAGGCCGGCAATTTCCGAGGTGTTTTTAAGAACAGGAGATGACCTGGTTCCCGGGATGGATGGGCCGGCGACTTCTCTGGGGTGGCTGTTGGCCACGTGGGTGTCCGGCATGGTGCAGATGAGCCCTCGAGCGCTGCCGAGGCTAACGGTGGATGCCCGGGGACTCAGCTTTGCAGAAGGGGCAGCAGCGAGAGGTGGTCCAGGCTTTCAGCAAGTGAGAAGGAAAGGGGGGTGCTTTCGTCTAGTTACCCAGTTTACAGAAGCAGGGGCGCAGGGTGGCTTTGACTGACCTGGCGAGCCCCAGAGTCACGGCTTGGCTCCTCCGCTCGCTCCGTCACGCCCAGGCAAGACGTGTCCTTGTTTTGGATTTTGCCGATCATCTCTGTTGCTGTAGCTTCCCTGAGCGCCGCGCGGCTGGCTGAGATCAGCCCGCGCTGACCCCTTGCAGCCCTGTCCCGAGGCTTGCTCGTGAAGCTTGCGCGATGTTGGGCGCGTCGGGCTGTCGTCACTTCCCAGCGAGTCCGCCTGCTAATGGGGTGTCTCGCCCCCACTGCCGCCGTTTGTCCTGGCACCAGGCGACCTTGCCGGTGCTTGTGCGTTGTGAACGGGGGAGCAGGCCGGTCCGGGCCTTGTGGTCGGCACTCCCTGAGGACTCCTCTTCATGCTTTGTGCCTTGGCCTGAGTCAGGATCCCCCTTATGAGGCTCTCCAGGCTGCTGGGTTGAGGTCCCTGCCATGCTAAACTCAAGCAATCTCCAGCTCCTGGAGTCTGGTGGGGTCCAGGTGCTGTGTCGAGTGCTGCATTTCCTGGCAGACTCTCAGGATACGTGCCTCTGTCTACCACTGCCTCCAGGAGCCGAGACGCCACGGTCCAGCTGCTCAGGCCGCGTGGCTGGTGGGGCTCTCCTGGACCACCCTTCCCCAGGCCTCCCCTCGCAGCACGCTGGCTGACGTGTCCTCCACGCAGAGAGCGCGATTGTGGGAACAGGCGGAGCTGGGCTGTTCCAAGGGTGCCAGGACCCAACGACTCTTTACTTCTGACAGTGCAAGAGGTAAATGGATTCAGAGAGAAGGAAACAATCCCTGCCTCAGTTTCCTCCATACTCCTGAGCTCTGATTTGGTTGGACTCCTCCCTGAACCACAGCTCCTCTAGGCACCTTCCTCCAGCGCCAAGCTAAGAGGTTCCCTCTCCCTCCAACAGCCCCAATTCTCCTTTGTGTTTCCTGCCCCAATTCTCCATTAACACCCACTGGCTGCTCCGCTCCTGCAGATCCCAGCCCTGGAAGAGACCTTAGAGACAACTGGTTCCCTTGGATGTTTCCTCCTTTGCTGTGCTCAGACCACCGCTATTCAGGGGCTGATTGTCTTTAATCACTGGGACTGACCTGCTAATGGCTGACCTATTTAGAGACAGGCACCTGGCCCCTGGTCCTCAACCTGTAGGTTGCAACCCACTTTTGAATATATGAAAGGGTCACAAGCAATCGCTGAAAAGCGTGAATGTCCCTTGGGAATAATGTAGGGCCACGTGCTGATATTGCTGTTCGTGTTTTCCTGTTGACACTGCTTTCAAAAGTAAGACTCTTGCGCTGCTTTAACTTGTGGTGCGCAATCAGTATTTGGGGGCCAAAATACTTGAGTGTTTTCTACCATTGACTGGGTCGGGACTGGCCATGGATGTTTACTGGTAGGTCCTGACACAAAAAAGGTTGGGCACCAGGGGGTAGGGTGTGAGCGTTGCCAGCGGTGGGCGGGAGACGGGTGTTTCCTACGCTCGATGGCTGCACCTAGGCCGGTCCCTGCCTCATCCTGAGCGAGGGCAGCTGATGGTCCGTCTTGCCCTGCCAGAAGAAGGGCCGGGCTTGCCGCCCTAGGAGCATCGGGGCCGTGGGCACCCAGGCCCACGTGGGGCAGAGCCGCGTGCTCGCAGCTGCGGCCTGCGATTTCGTGGCTCTGCGGGTCCGAGCCCAACCTGCGCACAGGTTTCTTTCCTCTCCAGTGTGGCCACCTTGGTCTCCATGGCAACGTGCATTCCCGTCTGCAGAGGCATCGCTCCGGCTCGGCGTGCCACTTCCCCGCTCCGCATTTGTATTCTGCGCTTTGTCTTCCGTTCTGCGTTGGCAGGCGGCCAGGCCAGGCATCCATTTCAGAGCAGCCTTTGTTTTACTGGCAAAATGGCTAGTCAGAAACGTAGGGGCTTGCAGCAGGGCAGGGACGCGGTTTCCTCCCGGGGCCCTTGCCTGTTTGCTCGGTGGAGCTGGCTGCTACCTGCCGCCCCGGGGAGGAGGGAGCACCGTGGCTAGCTGCTGCAGGGCGAGCAGGGGTGGGAGGTGCAGGCTTCTCTTCCCCGCTATCCGTTTACCTTTGAAAATCCCTTTCAAAGCCAGGCCTCATTTCGGGAGCAGCTTGTCCGTGATGTTCAGACGAGCAGGTTTTGCTTGGCTGCCTGAGAAGCCCATCCTCCCCCTTCCTCTGCGAGCACAGAAAGCACCTGAAGAGGAAAGCGACGTCTAAGCCTTGGCTCATGCCCGCAGCCACGTCTCCCTCCCTTTTGGCAGCTGCCAGCATGGGTGAGGGTCAGAGCCCCGGGGTGCAGGGTGTAGCAGTCCTGCTCCCCCAGCGAGGCAGGCTTCGGTTGTAGCAGACGTGATGGGTGTTGTCTAGGTAGATGCATGAGTGTGCAAATCGCGCGTGACCCTTGGTCCCCCAGTCCGTGGCCAGTGCTGTCCGCGGACTGCGGTGCGGAGAGGTGCCTCCCCTGCTACTTCACAAGCCCTTGCTCTTCCGAGGGGAGAGGAGGCAGCTGCCAGGAACTGCACGTAAAGGCAAGGATGCTGCAACCCAAACGTGTGGGGACGTGTCCTTGCCAGTGGCCTCTGTCCTAGGGCACGACCATCACGGAGGAGCGAGGCTGGGAAGGGAATGGAAACCGCAGCACTGCCAAGATCAGGGACTTGGACCCGTCCAACATCAGGAGGAGCAGAAGCCTCCTCGTAGTTCTGATTGGAAATAACATGGCACGCGGGCCGCGGCCAGAGATGCACGGAGCCGTACCCACCTCAGCGGAGAGTGTGGAGTTTCCCGGTCTTCCCTCCCGTCTCTCTTGGAAAATTGACCCCAGAATCAGTGAATGTTAGAGCAGCACGTGATGCCAGCGGCAGGAGCTCAGCTAGAGCAGAGGCGGATGCCTGACCTTGGCAAAGGCACTGCAACAGCGTGAGGAACGCATGGGAGAAACGATAACTGGAACAGCCAGCTCCACGTGGAAAATCCCGGTGCAACGCTGGCTCCTGCAGGGGCCGCGGCCACTGCTGGGCGGTCTCCAACCTGGAAAGCATGTTCAAGCAGCGCCTTTTCTGGGGTTTGTGCAGTTTTGCCAACTTGAGGTGCTCAGTGTTTGTGATGCTCTCGCAGCTGGTGTTTTCTGTTTCAGCCCCGTGCTTGCTGTTGGTCTGCCCATGGAAACTTCGTCTGGCGTTTCTCAAAGGGAGGCATTTACTTTCTGCTCTGGCCAGAACCAGGAGAGCAGGTGAACGTTATTTGGGATCCGAAAGGTCCGTGGCATTGAGACCTCTGTCCGACGGGGGAGTGGTGCTGGCTGGTGTGCCAAAGAGAGCTGGTGAAAGAAAGGAAATAGGCCCCCAAATTAACAAGATACTAGGTGGGTCACATGTGGTTTCCATAAAGGAGACTCCCTGTTTCTTACCAGCAACAAGCACCCTGGCTGTTGCCAAAACTGTACAGCTGGTGTTTTAATATCAGGGCTTTTGAGGGGAAATAAGGTTGGTCCAGCCAGGGGACATGCACTTTCCAGGAAATGTTTCCACTCTTTTCCCTCAAATTCAGAGTAAATTAGATTCCACTGCAACAGGTATCACCCCGCAGGGTGAGGCACCGCACGCGGCAGTGGAAAAGGCCGGGGAGGGCTCCCCTGCAGCCTCTGCTGCGTGTGCCGTCTCATGCAGGCATGTCTGGCTGCAGTCTACCCGCGGCCGGAAACCAGCTGGGCTAGAGCCAGCTCCGAGCTGTCTGCACCCCCCAGCAGTAAAACAGTGAGGGCAGTGTAGACACAGCTTGAGTCTTCGCTGCCCTGCTACCTGGAGACATTCATGTGCCGGAAGGAAAGATTTCAGCCATGGCTTGCATGGACACCAAACCCGCTGCGTAGCAGATCTGCTGATGTCTGTCCGAGCTGCCAGGAGATGTGTGGTGGCCACACTGGGGTCCCAGTAACAAACCTTGGGTCAGGGTGCCGCCTGCCCCTAGGTCGCAGGCAACACCCGCCCCTCGCTGCCCCAGCGCCTTTTCAGTTAGCGTCCCCTGACCCAAGCCCATTTGCTGTTTCTCCCTTTAGGAGTTTCTGGCTTAAACTGTGCATCACACCACAGCCATCCTGGTTCCCGGATCTGCTGGCATTCCTGTGGCATGATGCAGCTTGCTAGTGTTTTGGGTGCCAGGAGCAGAACAAGTTTCCTGCCCAGGGAGAAAAGAGATTTCCATAAGGCTGTGCTATAAAGTGCAGACACGAACACACATGCAGAGGGTTCACATTTCATTGCTCAGCTGCAAATCAAGAAGCCAAACCAGCTGCAGGAGCTCCGGCTCCTACGGTCATCGGCGCTCTGCACTTGGAGCCAAGCCCAGATCAGCCAGCCCGTGCCAAGTCCAAGTGTCTAAAAGAGCCGGGTCCTGCGAGACGAGACAGGACTGAGAACAGGGGGGAGCCGTTCCCGTCTCCCTGCTGCAAGATGTCCAGCCCTCAGCTATGTCTATCCTTCACTTCTCTCTGACTTGGAGATGGGAACTCTTCCAGGGAGATCGCTGCCGTGTTATACAGTGCTTCCAGCCTCTGGCCTTGCAGCTAGAGGAGGAAGGACCCCTCCTGTCTCTCACCGTGAGCCAGTCTCTTAAATACTTCATTGCAGAGTTATAAGGAGATGTAAAGCCAAAGTCCTCAGTAATTCGCATGAATAGACTATTCTCGTTCACTTCCTGCCTGCAACAGTCGTACCGGGGGTCTGCAATAGGCAGCTGCTGCCTGCCTTCCCAGGGTGGCTTCGTTCTGGTGGTGGGGAAAATGACTCCTGTTCCCAGCAGGGACCTCAGGGCTCTCGGAGAACAAAGATACTGTACAGATGTAACGTGCCGTAGACATTGCAGGACCTCTTTCATGGGCGTGTGTTGAGCAAGGCTGGCTTGGCATCACCTCTGAAATCTTGCCTCGAGCTGCCCTTCTGTTACCAGCAAGTGAAGAGGAACAAGGCAGCCGGAGTCGCTTCTTATGTCAGGGAAACATTGCTGTTGCTAATGAGGCTGAATTGAAGGTGAGACCTCTGGAAGAGAGACCGTGACAGTGGTAAGCCACCGATGTGCTCTGCTGGCGTGAGTGACCACTGCTAACTGCCCAGGCTCGGTCTGCCAGGAGCCTGCGGCCAGCCAGGAGGAATTTGCAAGCCCTAAGGAAACAGCTGTGGTCAAGGGCTGCACTGGAAATTATTGGAATAATTATTGGAAATAATTCTTCTGAGACAAAAACAAATCCCCTCCAGCTCCGGTGCTGGATGGTACTTTGTACCTCACTTGCTCCCCAGTGTCTGAGGCCTCCGAAACCCACCTCTGGCATGGCATCTACAGTATCCCTGTCCTGCCAGTCTGGGGAAGCATCATGGGACCTTATACAAACAGCTGAATGCCAGCCCTCATGGCTTAGGGTGATTCACATGCAAACACCACAAAAGTGCCCCTGCCCCCACCAGGGATGAAGGATGGGGCAGACCAGGGCAGTTTGCAAATGGAGTAATGCAAACTGCAGAAAGTGCTTTCCAGTGGGACAACTTTCCTTGTTTGGAAAAGCCAGAAGTTGAGGACTTGTGATTGTATGCGTGTTGGGGGGGAAGGGGAGGTCCGGTAAGCGTACTGGACCTGGGCCCACTCCGTAGAGTCACCGGTTTGCAGTCTTGGACCCGAAACCGTTTTAGTGCCAGGCCTTAAACAAAAATAATTGGACCCAGAAACGGCTCCCTCTTTCCACGAAGCACCTTTGTCTACGTACCCGCATCACAGGTAACGTCAGCAACTACAGATATTCCATGCAGCATGTTCATAGATTTCATAGACATTAGGGCTGGAAGGGACCTCGGGAGATCATCGAGTTGCACAGGGCATCCTTCCCGTTCCAGCCCTCCATGACGGATCCCCGCATGCTGGGAAGACATATGATATCAGATCATTCCTGGACTGATTAATATATTCAAGTAAGGCTATATTAAAACAGCTTCTTTACTGTGACATGCTGGCCTCAAAGAGTTATACCATCCTGTGACTGGATAATAAATTGCCATACCAGAGACATTCAAAAGCCCTACAATGCAATATCCTCCCCTTCATTAAAAGACCTAAACCAGCTGTTGTATTTAAGATTCATATCTTGGCCACTGCCTTCGGCATCTGGGAAAAGCCACTTTGAATGTGTCTAGGCGGAGAGATACAAACCCAAAGCTTGGTGTCAGCACAGCTGACATGCCAGAGCCCTTCTTCTGAAGTTTAAATTGCCTTTTGGATGTCTCCTACTGGGGCAAATGAGCAGTGATGGTTATATTAAACGATGTACTTGAGGAGGCACACTCCGTCTTACTCACGTGATATGGCAGAGTACTGGGGTTTTCTGCAGGGTGCTCTCTGCTCCTTCCAGCACTGACCAATAAGGCCTTAGGCCAACATCATTCAACAGGTGGAGGAAACTGAGGCACAGAGGAAGGCCATGGCAGAGCCCAGCAGAGAAGCCCAGAGTAGTGACTTGCAGAGCCATGCTCACACTGGTAAACCACACTGCCTCCCCAAAGGTAAAGGGCCTTTGCTTTAGGGCACCTCTGAAGCCTGAGACAGTCACAGGTGGGAATCAGGGTGGTGTGTCTTGCTGCTCGACAACACGGGCTCTGTCTCCACATCTAACCCTCTGTAATTGGAAAACTCACCAGATTATTGCCCGTCTGAAACCTGACAGTGGATTGTTTCCTTCTGTGCCAGCAAGACTATCTGCAGCAGAGCAAAAATAGTTTGCAGTATTATTAAAGAGTAATGCAAAATTAAATGGTTGAAATCTGCAATTCATTTAGCTCTGTTAAAAAGGTGCCATTGCTTTCTACGTCAGTAAATAGCCATTTATAATGGAGACATTTCTTCTCCCCCTGAAGTGATGATCTTAAAGAGACAAAATAGATAGCTCCAAAAGAGGAGAGGTCCATTTTGGGCCAAGCTAAATCGCAGAATCATAGAAAATGAAGGTTGAAGAGACCTCAGAAGTCACATTTAGTCCAACCCCCTGCTCAGAGCAGGACCAGCCCCGACTACATCGTCCCAGCCAAGGCTTTGTCAAGTCGGGTCTTCAAAACCTCCAAGGATGGAGACTCCACAACCTCTCTAGGTCACCTGTTCCAGTGCTTTACCACTCTCCCTGTAAAGTTTTTCCTAATATCCAACCTCATTTTCCCTTGCTGCAGCCTGAGCCCATTGCTCCTTGTCCTGCCATCTGCCCCCACTGAGAACAGTCCAGCTCCGTCCTCTTTGCAGCCCCCCTGCAGGGAGGTGAAGGCTGCTATTCAGTCCCCCTCGGTCTTCTCTTCTGCAGACTAAATCACCCAGTTCCCTCAGCCTCTCCTCACCAGTCCTGTCCCCCAGCCCACAACCATTTTCATTGCCCTCCACTGGACTCTCCAGTGTGTCCACATCCTTTCTGTAGTGGCGGGGTCCCACAACTGGATGTGGGACTCCAGATGTGGCCTCACCAGCAGATGTGCGTCACTTCCCTGGATGCAGCTGCCACTTCTCATCTGTGCTGCTCAGTTCTGGCTGCTGCAGTGCGACCAGCCCCGTGGACCAGGGCGAGGCACCTGACCAGCGGTCACACAGTATCGCTGTGATATGCAGCAGTGAGCCTGATAATGTAATGAGCTGGTGAGCAGCCTGGCTCCCCACAGGATGCTCGGCAGTCTCGGGTCCTTCTGTCCTCGGTAGCTATCGCACCCTTTACTCCTTATGTCCTCAGGGCCTTTCTAAGGAAGTAGCTGTTTGAGTCATTAAGTAAAGAACAGGTCTGGCTTTCATGGGGCTGACCCGTGTCAGCGATGGGTATGTTAGATGTGCTGGTGGGGAAGAGAGGGTTCCTTCTTCCTGAGCGTTTCCATGCTCAAAGGTCTGAAGACCGGCTGGAATTAAGGGGAGTAGGACCAGGGGCTCGAGATAGTCGTGCACCTTTGCAGAGCAGCCGCCCCAGCAAGCTGCCAATGGCCCTGGACAGCGGGAAGATGAGCATACACCTGGGGCTGTCCGTTGGCAGACCAGCACGGTGCAAGCACCCTGCCCTGTGCCTGTGCCGCTCTGCTCATGCTTCCCTCGAGTTGCAGTGGAGGGGCATTTGCACCCACCAAGGAGGTTTCACAACTGGGCTCTGTGCGTGTGGAGCTGCACAGAACTGGGACAGCCGGAGCCACAGCGCTTTGAAGGCAACAGGCAATCTCTTTGCAGGCCCTGCAAGCCATTCCAGGATGACCTCTGTCACTAAAGACTGAGCCTCAGGGCACAGAGCAAGCTGCAAGAAAAGCAAGAATGGGCCTGTGTGTGATATTTCCTTGGCAGTGGGATGCTGCTCTGGTAAATAAATAAAGGTTAGAGATGTGTGTTGCACTGCACCACTTAAGAAACCAGGGGGTGGAAGGAAAGAATAATTGGCTGGATGCAGTGAAATTCAGGCTCAGCAATTCCATCTTACAGTTGGCAGCTTTCCCAAACACGGGTCAGGGGAAACAAGTTCGCCCAGCTTTAAAACACAGGGAAATTCTTTATCTTTCGTATTTTTTGTGTGCTGATTTTAAAGGGTAGGATTAAATCCTCATTTAATAACCCCTGGTGCCTGCTCTCCTGGCTCTGATCACCCTGCGTAACAGCGATAATTCTGGAAAGGCACTCAGCGCCTGGAGGCAAGGCAGTGAATTTTCTTTTCCTGAGCACGGATCTAATGGCTGTTTGTTATTGCGGCCCGTGAAATAGGCACTGGCTGTTTAATCATGAGCCCTAGCATGAGATTTTGCTCTCTGCTGGCTGGGTTCCAGCTCCAGCTGGAAGAGGAGCCGTTGCTTTCTGTTAGCCGTGTCAAAATCTGTCATTTTTGTTCCTTCCTCCTGGGTAAGGAACCTACAAGGACCTAAGTAATTGTTGCTCAAGTGAGAAGTCCAGTTGAGTTGAGTGGGACCACCCTGGCAAGTAGGGATGAGGTGCATGAATAACGGGTGTCTGTACAGTACGCCTCTTAGCACAGGGCAAAGATGACTCTAGCTAGGCGTGCGGCACATAAGCACTCCACGAAGAGCGCAGCAAGAAGGCTTCTTGGGAAGTAACGTGCCAGATCCGTGTGTTAAGAAGACTATTTTCCCTTGTCTATCAGATCTGCTCGTTTAGATTATTTAAGTCAAGTGCAATTTGGAAAACAACCTGTTTTGCTCATGACAGCTTCTTCATTCCATGTAATGATGCTGAATGTAACAAGCAGCAAGGGGTTCGTCAGTGCAAATCCTCCACGTTCCCAGGCCTGCACTCCTCACTTCAGCTCATAAAAGGAGCCCCTCACTTTGCTTTTCCCAGACATTAAGCAGAAAGTATTTTCTAACATGTCGGCTTTACAATTTCACTCCAAAGCCCTCATTTTGCAAGAAGCCTTGACAGCAAATTGCAGAAAAAAGGGAAGATGGAGCAGTAGGGAAACCTATTGAAATGGTGCCCACTTATTTTTAACTATTTTTCTGTTTTTAGCCAGCCTGTTCCTTTGTCTTCTGCATGTTTCTTTCCTATCCTTCTTTTCCTCTCTTTGCATTACGTGAAAATCCCAATTAAAAAATACGTTGTAGGGTTGGTTTGAGAAGGAAGGCAGTGTGCGTGTCCATCGGCGTGGCAGGTTTGGCTGGCGGGAGTGAGTGGCAAATAGGCTGGAGGTGGCACAGGATACATGCAGGGGTCGGGATCAGTGACCGGAGGGCTATGTTTAATGAATGGTAAAAGTATAACATGGAAAGATCCATACCTGGCAACTGGATTCCCCAGGCAGGTTCTCTGTCCTTGGGTCCTGGCTCTCATGATGATGAGCTGTTTGCTTTACTGCAGCACTGAGGAGCCTTCGTCTTGGACCAGAGCCCCATGGTTGTGGGAAAAGGATCAGCTTTACAGGGAAATGCTCCCCAGATCCTTCCCTCCAAGTCAGCCTCAGATGAATCTAGTCCCCCCCAACCAAGAGGGCAGTGAGCCTGCAAGGGACACAATACTCTGTCCATGAGGAGGAAGAGAACAGACATTTCACAGATTCAAAAAAAGTGCTTTTAAGGATGCATCTGGCTTTCAGAAGAAAGCTTCTCCAAACCCGGCCGCTACATCTGAGCAAGTCTACAAGTGTTACCTTGCTGTCTCCATGCCAGCGGTAATCAGAGATCGAGGTCTTTGGAAAGAAATCACATGGACCCAAGCTCCAGTTAGCACAAGAGTGAGAGAGCATGCACTGAGGGGATTTATTGTACTGTAGAGAGAAGCTAAAACCTAAGGCTGGGTGGCTTCTTGAGACCAAGGGGGTGGCAAGAAGGAGTAACTGGCTGGATAGCATCTGTTAGAACAGCCTTGCTCTTTTACAAACATCTTGAGACCCCGAACAAGAGAGTGCCCTGCAGGATCCCAGCACACCCGGTCTGCGTCTTGCTCAGCCTGCACCAGCACTTGGGCTGAGGAATGGGGCCATGGGAGACTATTCCTCCAGGATGGCTTCTTTGTCCCCATCACCTCTGCTTCTGCGAGGAAATGGGAGGCTTGGCCCACGGACTTCCCGGTGCTGCTTGCATCCTGTTGCCCTACACCTCCCCGTGAATATCATCATGTTGGTTGACATTATTTTTGGCAAATGAATTCTTAGCGCCGCTCTTCTTACTGAAGACACTCCTCCCAGCTAAGCGTGGTCACCAGCTCAGGATCAGGGGTTTCACAACTGCAGAACTGGCTACGGAAATGCAGAGAAATAGCTTGAGGTGAGGGGAACGGTAGAGAGTCAGTTAGTGCCCCTGGGGTCCTATAGACGTGCAGGGATCCAGCAGGGATCCAGCAGAAATCCAGCGCGTCCGAGCACAAAAATGACCATGCTCCAGCAGGCTCAGCGCCGCATGTATTAGCATCCCCACGCTGAAAAATGGCAGTGGGACACTTCGAACTAAAACTTGTTCAATGAGCTTTAGTTCCCAGCCCCCCACCACTATTTTCAGCATTGGGGGTGCTGATACACATGAAGATCAGGCACTTTTAAGTAGCACGGCTTGCTAATTAAAGTGCCCCTGAGCACATGTAAAAATGCCCACCATGACTGTCCCACTGAGCCTGGTACTGAAGGGAGGGAGTGGATGCTGTGGTCAAATAGCAGGCCAGCTCCTAAAAGCATGGGCCTAGGTAAAATTAAAGTTGAAAATAACCGGGAACCCTACCGACCTTGACTGTGACTTTTATTGGCAGTGACAGGATACAGTTAACAACGTGGCATAACTAGAGTGCATCATACACTTGTTAACCTTCGTAACCGAGGACAGGCGCAGCAGCAGCTCTGCCACAGCAAACGCTGCAGCTTGCACAGCAGACGAGCATGGGTGGGCGAAGGAAGTATCCTGATAGGAAGTTGAACCAGGACGTCAAGGAGGAACGGCCGAGCGTTACACAGCTTCACAGGCAAAAAACCACTGGTGTCTGTGTCTGAGGGGGAAAATTCACACGGCGCCTTACAGGGAGACGCCTCCATGCTATTATTAGTAGCAGAGGAATTGATTTTAAGTTTTAGTGCCCCTCGATGCACAAGCCGCATGACGTGACTTCTGTGCGCCTCCCAGCTGCAGAATAGTGCAAGCCATTATTATTTACTATCTACAAACAGGGGTCATTTACTATCTGTGCGGCACTATCATAAATGCTCAGCTTTCGTAACATGGAAATAACCTGTACCCCATTCACGCTGTCAGCTGGACAGGCAGTCCTGCACCAGGTTTTTGAGGACCGTTAGGGGTCCCAATATAGATAGGAGTCAGCTTGCTCAGCAGTGTCAGGCATGTCAGCTTTGTGACAGGTGAGTGGAAGAGGTTTCATTAGCATCAGTAATGATAGCACAGGTCAGTTGAGACAGTTTTGTGGCCAGGCTGCTAAATGTTCATGACAACGTCTGAAGACGGATACAGAGAGAGGGGGAAAAGCTCTTCCTCTCCCCAGGACTGCTACCTGCTTTCTGCCCTTCTCTTTCCTCGCAGCCTCTTCTGTTAGCACAGACAGAATGATGCTTATTTCCTTATTAACAGTAGAAGAGTTTAGTACAAAATTAAATTCCTGAATAGTACTGAAGACACGTACAATAACAATTGTTTCCTTGAGCAGTAACTGTTTAAGTTCCTAGGATATTTCAAAACAGTCCTTCAGAGCTAAATGCAGGAATTGCTGATAAGCAACCATCTCTGTGACAGGTTTATTATCCACCAAAATACCCCAGCAATGGGAGCAGGGAGCATATATAGTAGGCTAATGTATCTGAACGTATTAAAAAAAAAATAGATTGGTTTGTAGAGATGTGGTTGCAACTGTATGTTACATCCTCTCTATCAGTCTGTCTAGTACAGCGTTAAGTCCTTTTCATTGTAGCTCTTCTGTGTAGAAACCAATTATCTGTATTCACACTTTATTATATATTCCACTGGCAGTGTTGCATCTACATCCTTCTGTGGGTGTTATTCATCAGACACTGAAACCTTACTTATTTTTGTACTAAACACAGGCATGTAAATGTTTAAAAAAATGTCTGTGCAAGTTTGAAAAAAATGAAGCCAGAAGTGAGTCACATTCATGTGTTCCAGCACTTGTAAAAAAAATGCTGTTATCTTAAAAATAATGTTGTCAGCAAGCAGTTCCTTATATATGTCTGTACTAACCATTTAGATTGCTGAATTTTCAACAGCGAGAAGTATTTCTCCTCGGGATCCACCTCTGCTCTGATGTCTGTAGAGAAATCATTCAATGACTGCTGACAAGGAAGGCTAGGTGGCAGAAATGGTATCTATTTATAATGATATTTTAATTGAGCTGTATATACCTGGATTGCATCCCTTTCAGCAGTCATGAATCACCTATTTCCTTGGGCATCCAGCGTATGAGCTCCTCTGCACAGGCCCATCCATACAGAGTCTTCTCGTGCAAACGAACGTGTAGCTCTGAGCCCACAATTATAATCTGTTAGGAGAAGGGAGGGTTTGCTCAGGGGTGTTTGCACATGGGGCCTCTGGGCACTACAGTAATAAAATATACGTGTTAAATCATAATGTCACATTCTTGCCATTATTTCTTTGTTTTGTTCTTTACTTTCACTTTCAGATTCTCACTGCTCCAGTATTCTAGGCTGCAAACACAGCAAGATGTCATTGTTTGCCTAGAATATTTTCCAGTGGATTATTCAAGGTTCTTTTGGCCCGGTGTTTAGCAAAAGATGGTTTTCCAAAACAAGGAAATGTAGGACCCAATTTAAATGGAGAAGTGTGTTCATTGCAGGATATAGCATGGGTAATTCCTACCTGCCTAATAAGACATATGGTCCCCATCATCAGAGTCTCTGAATACCTTACTTGGCCAATGAAAAATTGATGTGAATACCCATATGCCAATAAGAAAATTCTTCACTTCGGACCTGACTTGCTTAATTTTTCACTCATTGCTTTGCATATCCTAGACTGGTGGTTTGAAATGTGTGATCTGTAATAAGCTGATTGGTGCTGCCTCTGGCATGGTATTAACATTCCTCCTTGTTTAAAACTTCATAAATTGCACTTCCCACAACAGTTAAAACTATACTAATTGTTCTCCTCATCTTAATGGACCATTTAAGCAATTGCTGAAGTTGTTGCAGGGGTATTATCTAATTGTGAGTGGGTGGGGAGGAATGGGGTGGTGTGTGTGTGTTTGCGGGGGGAGGGTGGGGTGAGAGAGAGATCATGAATAGGAGGGAAAGTTTCTAGGAGACAGTTCTTGTATAGTCCGTAGTGTGGAACACCTGGTTTGGATGCTAATCTGATGCCTCATAACAAAGGCATATCCACTGGAGGCAGAACAGTCTGTTTGGATGTCTTGTCCATCCCCTGCTAAAGCCCTTTTGCTTCCTACGGCATAATGTTTTTTACTGCTTAGCATGATCTACGTTTAAGAGTCCTATGGCTTTGGACTTCTGCATCTTATTCTATAGAGGTTGTTCCAAACAGACATAAATCCCCTGGTCTTTCCAAGGCTTTAATTATTCATTTGTTTGTTTACACTTGTGAATCCTAGTTATGCTTCTTGCTTTAGAGTAAATAAATCCTCTTTTTTTGTTTTGAATGAATGCTTTGGTTAGATGTAGATGCCCCCATGCAGACACTGATTTGTTTCATTATTCATATTTTTTTTCTCTCAAAAGTTAGTGCCTTTAGACCACTAGCTGTTTTTGTGCCCTTCCTTTCTAGTAAAGTGTTGTCAGAACTGAAACCAATAGTAGAGGTTTGGTTTCTCTCTGAACCTTGTAAAGAAGATTCACCAAATTCGTGGTCTGCTGCCTTCAGAATTACAGGTTTGCTTTGTGGCTGCATCCCCCCTGGCTGGCCAGTTTGCTGTCAGCCGAGCTCTCTCTAGACACTACTGTTTGCAAGGTCTCTTCATCCCATTATACCCCTTAAAATCCAGGCCTAGCTTCCTTTATGTCAATTCATTAAGAACATAAGAACAGTGATTTAATGGGTCAGACCATAGGTCCACTGTGCCCAGTCGGTGTCCCCTCTTGGTGCACCTTTTGACCTCCGCTCCCATCCCTGTTATGTTTTTCGCTGTCCCAAGGAATTTGTTGTTGCTTTCCTAGCAGCCTCCCTTTTCAAGGGAGGCTCATAGCATTTCTTAATGGGCAGTGTCCCGTGATAAAGCAACAAATAGATCTGTGTCACGCAGCTCCAGCTGAGATTCTGGCTGCATTTCTCCCCACACCTTTTCTTTTATGCATTCCCCATACGTAGTCCCACCAAGCCGCGGGATCTCTTGGTCAACCTCCTCCTGGCTCTGGCCACGCTGGTCACCTGCAAGATCAGGAAGGAGACTCTGGCTAGGAAGAACCCGGGCGAGGATGATGCTGTTTTCCTCTCCGTCCTCTGCTCACGTCTCCACCTGCTCCCTTGACTCATTTGGGGGGCAGCCGGTGCTAGGATTGCCGAGAAGTCTCTAAATCCCCAGGAGACAGCTGAGAGGCACCCAGGAGATAAATGATAGGGCAGTCATTAATAAATATGAAATGTTAAATTCATTAGTAAATGTTGCATCCGATTTATACAATAGTCCAGTGGGTTTTGAAAATGTCGTAGTAATGTGCATTTGCCTTCCCGATGCAAAGTCTATGCACCGTAGCCTGCAATTGATAGATGCAAACATGTGGGAACATTGGCGTTACGGAATAGATTCAAACAGAGCTGGTGACCCAAGTGGGCTTCCCTTCTTCTGACCCCGTAACCATCACTCTCGTTCTTGGTTTCTTTTTCATTTGTCCTAAGCAACCTGTCATTGCGTTCTCAGTGGCCTCCCTCTTTAAGGGGCTTCTAGATGTTACCAGTGGGCCTAGGCCCACGTTCACTGAGCGTGCCAAGAAGCCTGTTTTGCACCAAAGGCTGGAGGGAGAGTGACCCAGTCTGAGCATGGTTTTCCCCTGCTCCTCCCCCCCTTGCAACTTCTGACGCAGAGCCCACGCCCCTCGCTCCCTGCTCGACAGCGACCGATGCATCTGTCCTCCCCGCACATGTCCAAGCCAGGTTGGCCATCATAGAGGACAGTGTGGTTGTCCTTTGTCCTCTCTTGAGATGAAACCCGACCTTTAGGTCCTCTATTTTTCTCTTCAAGACAAAAAAAGCACCGGGTTTCGTGTTAAGAGAGGACAGAGGAGCAGAAAACCAGACTGTCATCTATGACGACCGCCCTACCACCATGTCGGTCTAAGGCAGCAGGCCCCATGCCACCGCAGCATCGCCAACTAGGTTGGCCATTGTAGGGGAGAGTCGGGTTGTCCTCTCTTGATACGAAACCAGACACCTTTACTACTTGTATTTTTTTTCATGAAGAGAAGAAGAGAGGACATAAAAACATTGGGTTTCGTATCAAGAGAGGACAGAGGAACAGAAAACTGGACTGTTGTCTACAATGGCCACCCTACTGTCGGATAGCTGTCATAGAGGAGAGCCTAGTTGTCCTCGGTCTTCTATGGATATGAAACCTGACGCCTTTGTTTTTGTCATGTAACGGTTGCATCCTTCTGACGTTGCCCCTGGCAGCCTTTGCCACAGGGGTTTCATGGCTCACAGAGCTCAGATGAACAGGGTGGGGGGGAGGGAAGGCCACTTTTCATTCTCCATGCAATGGGGCTAGGTCGTGCACCTATTTTGGGGTGCAACGGCGACCCTTGGGCCCAGGCGCCCCCGACCACCTTGCTCTGTGGCGGTTGCTAGGGCGGTTGCCAGGGCGCCATGTTGGCTGTGGGGGTCCCGCTGCCCCGCGGGCCTGTGGCGGTTGCTAGGGCGGTTGCCAGGGCGCCATGTTGGCGGGAGGGGGAGGCGCCCCGGAAGTGCTGCCCGGGCGGGGGTTTCTCTTCCGGGGCGGCCGGGCCGGACCTGGCCAGGTTAGGAGGAGGCAGGAAATGGCGGCGTCGCTGCAGCAGCAGCTGCCGGGCCCTCCCGCTCCGCTGTGCCGGGCCCAGGCCTCCTAGGAGCTGCGGCCAGCGCCGGGCCCGGGCCGGACTCCGAGCACTTTACCTACATGAGGTGAGGTGTAGGGGTGGCGTGGCGTGGCGTGGCGGAGCGGGGCGGGGCGGAGGGCGCGAGACCGCCCGTTCGCCAAAACGACCCACCGACCTCCCGGCCTTTCTGTTGCAGACAGTTGGAAGCCAAAGCTACCAAAGACGTGGGGAGAAAACTACGCAGGTAAGAAATGGATTGTCCTGCTCCCGTGCCCGGGGACGAGTGTGTGTGTGAGAGTGTGTGCGCACAAGCGTGTGTGTATCTGTGTGTGTGTGCATGTGTATGTGCATGTATCTGAGCATGTCCGTGTCCACACAAGACGCTGACCATGCCGTTGCAGAGTACTCGTGTGTACGCGTGCAAAATGACTGACACATCTGCACCCAAGTGTGAAGTGGTGGTGTGGTCATGTCATTGAGCAGCTGTTCAGCAGTGCTGACCCCACGGCTGCGCATCACTCCTGTGCGGTGGCGTCACGTCACGCCGCACAGGAGTAACGAGTGGTCGCGTGGTTGGTGGAGATGGGTTCGCGCACGCAGAGACGCGTTACCCATTTCTTTTTGAGTTTTATTCCTGGAGACCAGTTGGGATGTCTGCCTGGAATCGCAAGGTCACTGGTTGCAAAAGGTTTAAAAGAAGGGAAAGCAGAAATCCCGGGTTTAGACAGATCAGGCTCTCCGCAGACATGTGTGCGCAAATCGTTGGTGGGGGGGGGACATTGGTTTCCCGCTCTGAGGTGGAACCCTTGGGAAGATGCAGCGCTGCAGGTTGGCTCTTCCCAAATTTGTCCAATCCACCACACGTTTAATGTTGATGAACCAGCCTTTCCCTTGAGCTTCATATAACCTCTCTGCTGTGAAGCAACTGATCATCCTCTGTATCCAGGCATCGAGGCTGCAATTCTGCCGGTGACCAGCGTGTTTATGTGCTGGGAGGCCGAGGGCATGGGAGTTTCAATATTGACGACTTAGCATGTGAAACTAAGATGCCGATACAAGGGCTGTGTATATCGCTTTTGTGAAAAAGCACGTGCCGGGTGTTCTAGTAGGACAATATTTTTGCAGATAACTGCAACTCTGCTTTCACGTTGTCACTGTCTTTCACTATATTTAATTTTTCCTTCTTTTGGTTTTTTTCCATGTCCTCTGTAGAACTGGTTACAATGAAGGGAGTTGCATTGGGGAGGACTGCGTGGTTCAAAACTTGGCAAAAACTCAAGGGCGGCTGCTAGAACTGTATTTTTCGGGTCCTGGTTTTTTTTGGGTCTAGTCTATTTGGAAGTTTAACTTTGCTTTATAACAACACTAGAAACTGAAGTTTCCTGTCCCTTAAGTATATCTTTTTTTTTTTTTTTTGGCAGCACCATACTCAATAGCTGGCCTTTTGTTTAATTGATAAACACTATTTTATTTGGGGGGGTTACGATAGAATTGAATTAAGGTGCAGTTTGTATAGAAGCCTGAAAACAAAGGTAGTAGGATCCTTCAGAAAATACTTTAGGGTCATTTTCAAATTGAAGGAAACAATTCTTAATTGCAGCTTAAAAATCATTTGTCTGTATACAAAATTAAAATACACCTAGAAAGAATGTAAATAAACTAAAACACAAGCGTTCCCTTTATGGAAAGAATACCTCGTATGTATTTGGTGTTACAAATATTTGCTGACACAGCTGGTTCGGATGGAAGAGCAAAGTGTTGGTTGAAGATAGACTGATATATAATTAGTCACCAAAATGTGAAGGTCCTTAAGAGAATTGTCCTAAACTTTGGAAAGTTTTAACTGAAGTAGTTGCCTGCATCCTCTGCAGTGTTTGAATTCAATTGCCTTGGCGTTGCACAAAACTTTCAGCAAGGTCTCTTTTGAAGTGAAAAAAAATGCAGCTTATAATTGTAAGATTGTACCAGGAACTGCTTACAAAGCAAGAAGGTGCAGGGGGGTGGAATACCTGCATGGAGTGAAGAGGAGGAGGAGTACTAGCACCAAGGGTAGATTTTGCGATGGAGGAAAGCTGCTGCTGCTGCGTGTCACTCTTCTGAGAGTGCTGGCAGCAGCCAGGAGGGATGAGGAGCAGGGTCCTGGCACTTGGGAGAGGAGCACAAAGCTTTTGCATGAAGAACAATGGAAAGAGCAGATTAGGAAGGAAATCATAGATGCCACTCCAGCCCCCCTCAAAGTCTCAACATTTCAGTAATAGCCATTCTGTTGTTAATAGTTGTCAGTTTTTAATACTAATAGGCCACTTGTTCTGTTGCCAAGTAACTTGTAACTATCAGCAGTTCATTCCTGATGACTGTAACCCAGGGATTTGAAACTTCAAGTTCTCGATAAGGATCTTAATTTCCAATCTTCATCCTCTTCAGAACGTTCCATCTTAAGGAGCTAAATACTATGTGCTAATATCCAGTTAAACATGGGGCCCCATTGTAATTGGAAACTGTAGGTGGTACCATGTTACAAATAATGTTTCAGAACTGTGACACCTTGTTTTGATAATGCTAGTGATACGGTGCACATGCTAGCACCTTCTACAGGGGAAAATTGTGAAAGATCAGTGCTTGCCAAACAGCAGTGATAGAGAAACTGAATTAAATTACAGCCTGCAAGGAGGTATTACAAAGAGCCAACAGTTTTAAATAATGCTGTTGGCACCTATTTTGTGAGGAATTGTTAATTTGTACTATTTAAATAGCACTTACGTTTTGGATTGCCTATAGCTGCTCTTTAAAATATTTCCTTATCAATACTTTAGACTTGTATACAAAGATTCTGAAATAAGATATACTTATGGTTTCTTATTTATTAGTGCTATAACTTTTTGCACCTGGTAATATACAAATCTTTCAAAGCAGCTTTCCCTTTAAGGCCTCCATATGTGTTTTGTTAAAATTTCCAGGCAACCTTGTGTCTCGCATTGGTTCCCTGATGACCTCAGTTGAAGTAGTTCAGTGATTTTTTTGCGGGGGGAGGGGGGAAGGAGTGGGGAAAACTATTTTTAAGTAAAATAAGGATTTCATATTATTTTGGGAAGATAGCAGCCATTTGTTTTGAAAGAGAAGTTGTTGGAAAAGGCACATTTTAGTGAAGATAAAACTGTGCTGTGCTTCAGAAGCTTTAAGCAGAAAACTCCATAAACCGTGAAATTATCTGAATCTAGGAGAACAATTTGAGTGATTTGACATTTAAATTTCCAAACATATGTTCAGTGTAGAATTAGTGCATAGAGATAATCTATCTTTATGTAATGATAATATCTAAATGTGAAAGGTCTTGGAGCCCAGAAGGATGAGCAGCTTCAGAAATGTATTTCTGTCTGAAAATGTTCTATCTATCGTGTTACACAGTATAATTGCAAAAGAATTAAGAGGATTCTTTTTCAGTTTGCTTATTGTATACACTTGCCACTAGAAACCTTTTAGTTGATTTGAAAGCACTTTTATATGGTCACTGTGTCCCTTTCATGTAATGGGTTTTTCAGGTAATAACAGGGACCGTACAACCATTTTAGACGTGTGGTTGCACAGTCAAGTTGGCAGGGGGATTTGGTAACAGACACTGTACCTCTGACTCTTTGAATTTTTTCCTTGACTTTAACTAGATTTCAAGTTGGCTTTACTGGCAAAGGTCAAAACTCTCAGCATCCAATATAGGAGTGGAACAGTAGTTTCAGTGCTCAGAACAGTAAACTATTCGTCTCCAGGCTATTCACATGGAGATGTGAGCAATCTATGAATAGGGTTGTTTTAATAGCCCTGGGTGTCATACTTTGAACCCAGAGTACAGCAGTGCCCTGAGCCTGCATGCAGCCTAGAATGAACTGTTAGTTAAGCAGTGGATGTTAATAATCTAACAACATGGATCAAACTTTTCATTTTCCTAGGATTGCAAAAGCTCTCTGTAGAGCTGCAATCTTAGTGGCTTAAGAATAGGCCCTTACAATTACATTGGAACATTTTTTTTAAACTACTCAACAAAATGTTAAAGTGATGCAGTTAGGCAAAAACTTGTGATTTTATTTAACTTTCTGCTAGACTAATCCTGAATCTTTACTGCAAATAGCCAGTTATTTCCAACTAAAAGAATCTAGGAAAGCATAAAACAGTTGGACAGTTTAAATTGAAGTTTCATATTGCCTTTTAGGCTATTTTGGCTAAATATAGAAGGCTTGCTTGCTTGTTTTGTAGCAGTGTCCTCCTGTCTTGGTTATTGATATGTTGATAGAGCCAGGTACATGTCCAATTTCTTGATAGGACTAATAAATATCATCTTGCCCTGTGAAGTTTGGTTAATTGTAAATGCCCTAAGAGTAGCTTGTGTATGGGGGGGGAAAGAGGTCAATTAATAACAAGATAATTGAGCACCAGATTTCACCTGTATTGAGACTAGTGGTTCAGTCCCAAGAGTGTGAAGGGGGGTTACAATGACAATGTAATCCAAGGAATACCTTTGCAGCACTTCACTTCAAAGTGAACCTAATAACATGTTAGGTAGAAATCCGTTGTAGCTGGAAGGCGTCTACAAGCATCAGTTGGTGATCTGATAGTGAGGGCTCGTTTTAGAAAGAACTAGCTCCATCTTGTGGGACTGATGTGATGAATGTAGACTAAGGAATGTATTTTCTGCAGTCATCTACTTGACTTCCAACTCTCAATTCGGACATAATTTGAATGCTGACTTTCAGTGTTCGTGTCCACAAGGTAATACCATTTGTGGCTAGGGTTTTGTTCAAAAAGGACATAATTTCCTCAGTTTAGCATAACACTTATGCAGCTTGAAAGGGAACTTCCATTTGTCTTGTTGCAGTGCAAATTAGTATGTTGCAGAGTCAGGTCAGTAGTGGATACCTGACACCACTGCTAAAATGGTGACCTCCTTTTGAAAAGGCACTGATGGGGATGGCACCGATTTTTTTTTGAGCCAGCTGACTTTCATGCTATCAAGGTTACCAACCCAAGATTTGATTTGTTTTTGGGGGGGTTTTTTTGGTTTTGGTTTGGTTTTTTACTGACAACACAAACATTTTACAGACAGATGTTTTACATCATGTAAATGTAACTCTTCTGCCAAGCCCTGGATGGTAGTAACAAGGTCCTAGTTCAGGGATCAGCAACCCTTGGCACACATGCCAGTTAGTGGCACATGGAGACATTTTCCCTGGCACACCAGGAGGCGTGCAAGGAAATTATTTAACTTTTTTTTAAGTTGCTCCTCCAGGCTCTCCAGACCAGCCACAGGTCCCAGTGCTGTGGCAGGCACTGCAGGTGGAGACAGGAGAACACAGGCAGGGATGCAGTCTGTGTTGCGCTGCTTCTATCCCCTGTCCCCAGGCTGGACACTCTGTTCAGGTCTGGCCCCTGGAGGGGAGCTGTGGGTGGGGGAGGCTGGGGTCCAGGCAGACACTGTGCAGGGTTGCTGTGCTGGAGGCTCCCAGTGGGTGTGTAAGCCCTGGGCCTGGCCAGACCAACAACTCATCCTACTTGGGTGGGGGCAGCAACAGAGCGCCAGGGCTTGGTGCTCAGGGCAGAGTCCAGGCAGCGCAGGGGGAGGTGCTGCGGGCAGGCTGTCCCAGCTGGCCCCTTGGCAAGGCAGGAGTTGCGGGGGAAGAGGGGCTGCCTGGGGCTCTGGGCTTGAGCCAAGGCTGGCGGGTGAGTGGGGGTACCCAGCAGCACCTGAGATGGGGCCTGGCTCGGCCCATATAGCTCTGCAGGGATGGGGGCACAGCTGCCTAGCCGGTGAGGGGACGCTGCCTGGCCAGGGCAGGATGCCGGGCTCAGGAGCCTCCGGCTCTGGGCTCAGCCTCCCTGCTCTCCAGGCACAGCGGAAGCTGGACAGACGCACTCCCAGTGCAAGGGTCTGGTTGCAGGAGCCCCCTGGGTCCCAGGAACAGCTGCCACAACTGCCCTGGCCTGCCTGGGTTCTGGCTGTGCCACACTGCAGCTACCCTCCAGGGGCTGAGGCCAAGGCAGGTGCTGGGCAAATCCACTGTGCTGCAGGCTCTCGCCCAGCTCAGCCCTGAGCACCATCTATGGCCACTGTTCCCAGGGCTCAAGGGGCTCCCCCAGCTTGGCCCTTGCATCAAGGGTGGCTGGACCCTGCTCGTGCTGTGCCTGGGGTGCAGGGAGGCTGAGCCTGGAGCCCCCTGTGCCCTACCTCAGCCAGGCAGCATCCCCTCGTGGACTGGACGGCTGCACTCCATCCCCGCAGAGCTTCACAGCCAGGGCCGGAGCCCACCTTGGGTGCCACTGAGTGCCCCAGCCCACCCACTGCAGCCTGAGTCTGCAAAACCCAGGGGCAGTCCCACTTCTCTCTCTTTCTTTTTTTCTTTATTTCTTTCTCTCCTCTCCTCTCTTTTTTCTCTTCCCTTTTTCTCTCCCCTCTTGTCTCCTTTTTGCTCTTCATCTTTCTCTTCTTTTTCCTTTTCCTTTCTCCTTTCTTCTCTTCTGTCCTTTTTTCTCTTTCTTTCTCTCTCTGCTTTTTTTCTTTCTCATCATAACATGCGTAACAAAAAAGAATACACAAGAACACAGATGGTATATGAAGTTTTATTTATTGCCACCAGGTTTAGAATTTTTAATAAACCTGGTATTTACCATAAAAAGCAACATTTATGGTTATTAACTACATTAATATGCAGTGTGTCCTGCCATGTACTCCTCTGCCCCGGTTTTGTTTTTCTGGCATGCTGTCACTATGGCACCTTACAAGGTAGGCACTGCATTTTTTTCAACACTCTGGCCAAAAACGTTGCCTACCCTGGTCTAATTCAAATTTAGAGATTTAATACCCACCATAATAAAAGGGGAAAAATGTAATCAGTAAAAAGTCCATGGAATTAGACAGTTGGCAACCCTGCACACTGTTCATCTACAAAGGACATACTAACGTGTTGTCCATTACACTGTTGACTCCTGGTCCTTACAAAGCTGTTACACTTGCTAGTGACCTGAAACCTGGAGTGTATGAAGACTGCACATTTTTCACTATTTCATTATGAGATAATATTGCAATAGCAGGATTTCTCTGAATAATATTTACAGCCTTAGAGCCTACTGATGCACAATTCAGAATTAAGATTCTCTGTATAATTTTAATTTTCTGAGCATGAATGATAAAAATGTCATCCTTTATATGACATAACATATCTTTGGTCCTGGACAAATAAAAGAATTATCCTTCTTTAAGGGGGAAAGGGAATTAACGCTCACATGTGCATCAGCTGGTTCATAGTAATTGCTTAATCTGTCCACTCCTAGCCAGTAATATGTGAAGCTAAACTTGCAGTAGTTTACCTCCAATGAAACAGCTGATACATTATTGTGATTTAGCTTCCACTTTTCGCAGGTTAGAGCAGACAGAATTGTTGCAGTGGCTTCAGCTGCACTGCAGCTCTGCTGCTGGTTGTTATCTCCTGTTTCTAAAGCAGCAGCTGCTTTAAGGGAGCCAGTCTTCAATAGTTGCAGGAAGCAGAAACCAGCCCATGATCGATGTGATGTCCCTGCCTTACCCATGGTCTGTAGCTGTGCTTGTTACCCTCACTGCACTGACATCTGGGAGAGTGTGACACACGCTTTTTGTCAGCTTTCTGTCAATGAAAGGACCTCTGCTAAGCAGGACAGACCTCAAACCACACAATTATGAGTGTAGTAGAGTATCAAAGAGACGTGCGTGCAGGCTCTCTCCTCCAACCAACTTCTGATCCATGAACACAAGCTGAATATGAGAATGAGGGGAGGCAGGAGGAAGGGAGATGAACAGATACCTATATTTATTAAGTTTGTAAGTATATAAATAGTGGTTTGGCTATTTCATTTTGTGGGATACATCTCTGCTCTAGTCTGGGGTTTGTATGTACAATAATTGAGAATACAGAAATTGCCAAACTTGAGATGATTCAAGAAATAGACTTAAGGAAACTGCTTGGGTGGCCGTACAAAACTGATCAACACTACAGAGCAAACTTGCAGCAAAACCTGGATCAGGATTCAGAGCTTTCTGGAAGGGGGAGTAAAGAAAACTTTCAAATTCTCCTTTTAAAACTTGTTCCCTTCTGCCATCTAGCAAGGTCTGCTTACTGGGAAAAGAGGAGAGGACTGGTTTGAGAGTGGTCTTTTTTTTTTTTTTTTTTTCCCCTTCTAATAAAAAGATACGGTTTTTGCTTGGCTGTTCAAGTTCTGACTAGTTTGTTTTAGGAATAACTAATTCATCCTTGTAGGAGCATGTCCCAGATTGTCACAGCCTGCTGCGCTTTTAGATCAGATTCACTTTCTTTCCATTTACTCCTGCAGTCTTTTCCTTCTGAAAATTTTCTCCCATCTGCATTTTCATCTCCCAGTCAGTTGCTTTATCTCTTCAAACATTACCTTAACTTTCTTGTTTGCCTGTTGCCTAGAAATTACTTTAAACCTTGCCGCTTGTCTTTTTATTACTATATTACCTTCACTGCATGTATAGTCAGTCTGCAAGTGTTTACACCGTCGCTACTTTTCTGTTTTTCTTCAATTCGTTCATTAACTTTTTGATCAAAGGACTAAACTCCATTCTTATCATTAGAATTTATTGTCTCTTAACATTTGCTTACAAAGTGGAAAATAGAATACAGTATAATTCTGCACAGCTGCATTGGTAGTGAGCTTTCTCTTTTGCAAAAAACATAAAATATTAATTCAGGTTTATTTAATAGTTTCTTTGCTCTAAACCTATTAAACAACTATATTCTTTCATATATAAGATGCTGTTTCTTCCAAAAATGCCATGTCTCTTGAATTTGAGTTGAAAAGAAAAGGCAGTTTTGTACGTACTATGGAGGTTGTATCCTTATAACTGTATCTCTTATTTATTGCTTTATTTTCTTTTTTTAAAATTTAAAGTCACAAAATTTGAATGAATCTTGAGTTTCATTACATTCAGAAGAATATAGTACTAATACCATTTGTCAGTAGAAGCTTGTTACATCTGAAAGATGGTAAATTTGATTATGTAAGAGTTTAGATTAAGAGCTAGTTCAGAGCAACAGGTACCGATTAAATTGTGCCTACCTATAAAACTAATATTGGCTTGTGAACTAAATCTAAATTAAAAAGTGTGCTCTTTAATTTATGTGGCTTGGCAGTGTTAGTGTCTCTTTAAGAAAAAAGCTTGCCTGTGGGCATGAAGGAGTCAAGGATCTCTTCTGCATACCCTAGAAAACATGGTGTGCAAGGAAAGTTTGGAGGAAATAGGATTATTTAGTCTGGACAAGAGGATACTTGTTGGTGGGGGAAGGAGGTTGATTTGAAGGATGGTTATAAAGAGATTGGTGATATACTGTCCCTGTGGGCACAGGGATTAGACTAAGTAATAGTATTTTATTTTATTAATTTAAGAAAGTTGAAGTTAGACAGTAGGAAGAACTTTCCAAGTATGACGGCGGTTAAAAACCTGAATAGCTTACCTAGAGTGTTTGAGTAAAACTTATTATTGGAAGTTTTTAAGAGCAGGTTAGGTAAACACTTGTGTGGCATGGTTTAGACGGGGAAGATCCTTGCTTGGGCAGTGGCTTGGACTAGCTGACCCCCTGAGGTCCCTTCCACACCTGTTTTTTCTATGGTTCTGCACTAGAGAGCAATCTCCTGACAGTGGGTTGCATTAAATCTTCTAGCAGCTTTGATTGAGAGTGACTATATCTACTGTTCTGACCTGAAATTTAATCTAATAGCACAGAGGTGGTCACCTTGTGGTATGGGCAGCTGCTGTGTGTGGCACGTAGCAGATCGGGAAGGGGACAGGCAGCGAAGTGGCAGACAGCAGAGCAGTGAATAGGGCAGGAGAAAAGGAGTGGAACAGCACTTGGGGAGGGCATGGGGCTAACTTGGGGTATGCCTGTCAAAAATGTTTGGGCCCAATGAAATCACACATATGGGTTAAAAGTTGTTTGAGATTGACTTAAAAATATATTATTTTATTATTATTATTCTAAAAAGAATATAAGTGACCATATAATGCATCTTGGGAGAGTTAATTACAAACTATATGGTTCAGGGATTTAGTGCAAGAAGAGGAAGAACAGTTGATGGAAGAAAGGAAAAAGAGAAAAGACGACAAGAAGAAGAAGGAAGCTGCTCAAAAAAAGGTAAGTTAATCCTTATACAAGTAAAAATATGAACCTAGGATTTAGTTTTAATGTCTGTTTACAATATTGCATATTTAGACAGTTGTTAAAGATGAGACTTAAAAACCCCCCTCATGTTCTGAATCTACTATTAACTGTTCACAAGTAATTGTTACACTGATTTATCTTTTATTTACCATTCCTGTATAGTTTTCTTTAAAGTTAAATAAGTAAAAGTTGGTTGATGTTTTGCTTAAAGAGAGACTTTCTCACAGCTTGTTCATTAAACCAGTTTTGTGTCTTTTGAAGTTCCTTATTGTGTTGATATATATTGTTAAGACTGGCATAGTACAAACTGTTCTTTGTGATAGTAGCTTTTAGCTGTTAGTCGTATTTTAATACATTTTACTACACTTCTGGGGGGACTCCAACTCACAATTGCATAGTCTACATTGTCTGAAGTGGATAAAATGAAAACTTTGGCAGCAGGAAGCTGTGTTTAAGATTAATAATTGTGAGAATGTTAAGTGTTATTCCTAATGCCATTTTGTTCACAATATCTTTAAAATCACTTCATATTTTTAATATAATGTTGAAACCAAATGTCTATAGTCATTCATACTTAGATGGAGATAATCTCCTTATTGAGGAGCATTACTCTATTTAAGAACATATATCTTCACTTTAAAGTCAGATTTGCTATTTGGAAACACCAAGAATGGCTGAGTTCTCAGCATTTTCTTAATTCTACTGAATGATGCCAAATGCCTAGTTTATAGCTAGAAAAATAAGAAGAGTCAGTTCTGTCATCTGCTGTGCCCTGTGTCAGAATAAAGGGGTTGATCCTATTCACTAGGGAAAAAAGGAGTCTAAAAAGCATTAGCAAATATGAATTTGCCAGTGTCTAAAAAGACACTGGGACACCCTGTGCAGTGGGGGTTTAACAGTAGAACTAAAAAAAAAAAAAAAAAAGAGCTCCCAAATAGGAGGGTTGTTGGTTACTTGTTTCTCCGGAAACAAAGAATTAAAAGATTTGTTCATATTTGGGGTGTTGTGAACAAAATCAAAGCAATGACAAGATTAATCTTGGGCACCATTCACCAAAAACAGCAAAACTGGGCTGCCTTCCTTTGATGTGGTAGCCTAGTGGTTAGGCATGCCTTGGGTGTACCATAACAGGGCTTTTGGGGAAAAGAGGGTCACCACTGAAATGTTATGAATCTGTCCCCGAATAATGTTTTCAGCTTCCCCTAAAATGGCCTTTGTAGTGAAGAAACTGTTCAGCTCTTCCCCCTCTTTCCCCCCCACCCCAATTCTCTATTTTGCTATCTTTAACTTTTTTTTTTCTCCTTCTTTTTTTGAAGTCATGAGTAGCTTTTGGCTCTGAATCTTCAAGGTGTGTGGATCCCTGTGAGTGCACTGGCTGTCTCTAATCACCATGAATGTTTAGCTGACTTTTTAAAACTCACCCCCTTTTTAAAATTTTCTACACAGAGGCTTAGTGCTAGAAGTCAGTTGATAACCTTTTAACTTCCCTGGCACGTCTGACCACCGTGAACAGATGAGTCTAGCAAATCGTCTGCCGAGATGCTAAATATTGCCTCCTTTTTCTGTCGCTCTTGAGAGGGTGCCAGAATAGTGACTTAACGATTAACTTGAAACTCACGCACTCACAGCTGTGGCAGTGATAAAAATCCAGCCTTAGGCCTGCTATAGCTCCCGGGATCTGTAGGTCAGCCAGCGGGAAGTGGCAGGGCTCTTACTGCATTAATATGCTGCTGCCCAGTAAACCTGTTACTGAGGTGCCATAGGAAGGTAACTTTGGTATAGAGTCCTTGTGTCCTTAAATGAGCCGTTTTGCAGAGTTGCATGAGGGTTGGGCTGGGAGTAGGCAGGTGGAAGGAAGCTCTGAATACTGGGTAATGGCAGCTTTCCTCACACATTGAGTTTTTTTGGTCATCATAAAGAGTTATTTTCACCTGCTTGCCTGTGGCATGCTATGGGGTACCTAACTTGGTAGCAGTTTTGAGGGTTGGGGAGGGACCAAGCCAGGGGGTAACGGTGAGGTAGGCAAGTGTGAGTTTGGTGAGTCTGTGCGTTGCTGTGTTCTGCAGAGGCAGCCCTTTGCTTACTTGCACTTCTTTCATTTCCAATGGCTGGAGTGGTTTTTCTCTTCTTCAGAAGACAATTTAGAGAGGTTGGCTACATTGGTGTCCAGAAAAATGAAGAAAACGTAGGAAATGCATCAGAAATTTTGAATTTCTTGGAAAGAAGTCTGGCCTTTGTACTCTGCCTACATATTAAACAGTATATAATATATCTTTGACAAAACTAACAATAAAACTGAAATACATTATTAACAGTTAACGTACTCTTGATTTTTATCACCATAAATGTGGACATGGCACCAGTAGTATTAATAACCTGACCGTATAATCAACCCTAACTGCACTGATCTTCAAGCCTTCTAGTTCTCAAATCTGTCAGCTTTCCCCCATTTCTCTGGGGTGGAAGAGCAGAGCACGACAGTGAGAGCTATTAATAATGAGCTGTAATCCATTTAAGAAACATGGTAGGCTTTGGGCCAGTTGCTGTAACACGAACCATTTATGAATGCCTGTTAAAGGGCTCTGTCAGCTACATATCTCTTTAAAAACATTTTGATGTCTACGTTGCATGTAGCATGGAAGATTATTACAAGTTGTCTTCAGAGAGAGAGATGATTTTGTTTCCTTTGTGCTGTTGAGAGAACATTATGAATAATCAGATTTGCCGTCTTCCCTTGCATAGTTAGACCTGCACAACTATGGAGTGAGAGGAAACTTTCCGTTACTTTGCGGTGTAGCTTTATCAGTACAGATTTCTTGTTGGCCGTGTCCAAGGGCAACTCTAAAAGTAACTTGTGACAACTTTGTAAATGAAAATTTTAAATTTGCTCTACCCCTGCCCCTCTAGGTTCCCTGGTTTGCATTTTGCTGTTGTGAAACCAGGGAACCTTCACCCACCCAGGTTTTTCTTAGCTAAACTAAAACCTTTTATGTCAGGTGTCTTATATATGCTAGGTAAATAATCACCGCTACTTTTAATCATTTTAAAGAAACATAGTCTTTGGGATTGTGCATGAATGTTCATGTGTCACATACAGTTGTGTCTCAGATTCATTCAGTCTTTTGTAAAGGTTAAACAGCCTGGTAGGTAGAAAGAAACAACAAAGCTAAAGACCGGTAAGAGGCTGTAGAACAGGGGAAATCTCTTTTCAGTTGTTCACTTAGCTATCAGAACAGTTTTAACAGGAGGGTCAAGCAGGAGGATGGTGTTAGAGTTTATAAGTACAGGCAAAGGATCAGAAAATCCAAATGATTAACGTTATTTCTTTTTATTCTAGGCCATTGAACAAAAAATCAAAGGTAAGTTGCTGTAAAACTTTTTATTTTATATCTTCTTTCTGGATTTTTTTAAAATTGTATTGACAGAAATTGGCTGTCTAAAATGTTTTTACTACTGAAGGGACAGGGTCTTGGGAGATGTGCAGACAGTGCCAACAAGGTGTTTGTAGGTTCTCCCAAAATGTCATGGGTGGGCGCATGCTTCTGCTCATCAAACTCCTTTATTTTGGCAGCACCATATATAGGTACCTGCACACTCTGCATTGTCATCTTGTTCTTCCCTTTCTCTTCCTTTTCTTCCTCAGATCATTTAAAATGCACAAAAACATTTGTAGCCTTCTACCTATTCAGTATTACAAATCAGATGATATTGTGCATCTGTTTGAGGTAGCTCTTACTGATGTCCTATTAGTATAATTAGGGTTCAAAGTGATAGAAAGGCAGGTGATTAATGTGACCATCTTTGAAATGAAATACTAAATTTGGAATTTAAATTTCCTGCAAAGAATTAGTGAGCCCATGTCTACAAGCTCTGATTGAACTCAAGTGCTCAAAACCATATGGGAGTATTGCAGTTATTTTTGGATATTTTTACTGTATATTTTAGGCTTTGAGTACTACTTTTTAAAAGAGAGTCATTGTTTTCCTCTTTGTGCCTATTTAACTTCTTTTGCATCGTAATTCAGATCATATTAGTTAAGAATTTGATAAATACTGTGTATATCTGCATGGGGCTAATGTATTTGCTAAATTCTGTATCTTTAGAAACACTGGATTTAATTAATATTTAAACTTGAGACACATTCCTAGCAATTTGTCAAGGATAAAATGTTGTGTTAGCCATGCTAACTTGAGACTCCACATACAAGTGTTTTCTCCTTTTGCTACCCGATGTAGGCAGCCCTAGTTCCAGCTGTTTTGAGGTGAGCCCACATCTGGTTCTCTCAAATTCTAATGGTTGATCAGTTTACCATTTGCTTACAGAAGAGCTGACTGCTGCAGGGTAATATGCTCCTGACATAGAAGAGTGGTGTACAGGAGGAAAGGGGAATTTTTTTAAATTCATAACATATGATAGTTTGAGGCAAGAGGAACTTCTGCATTGTGCTGTTATGGAGTCTTCAATGGACCGTTCTTTCATTAGTGAGAATTACAAACCAGTGCCCAGGAGACCTAGTGTCAGATCTACAGATGTCCTGTGAATGCTGCATTCATTGTTGTTTTTGTTTTTTTTCCAGTGGATTCCCTTGCCTAAATTGGTGAGGTTTTGTGACAGATTTTGGACATGGGCCCTCATACTTAGTGAAGAGGTTAGACAACATCCCAGGAGCTTCACACTTAATAAATATTTTCTTTTTTTTTTTTTTCTTTTTTTCCAAGATCCCTCTTTCAAACAGTGCATGGAACTGTATGCAGTAATTTCATCAAATAGAGAATAAATCCTTCTCTTGTCTTCACAATCACTCCTAACATACCGAGATTTTAAGGTACTAGGTATAAAATCCAGCAGCATTACGGGCCTGCAACATCTGAGCATTATGAATAGTGTCATATTTGCACCATGCTGTAATAGGTTAGTAGATTGAGAGAAATAGTAAAAGGACAGGCTAGGGCAATGGTAAATATTTACTTTAAAAAATGTAATGTTCACTTTAAATACACATCTGATCTGTGTTGCCTCTGAAATGATCCAGTGATGCTCACAACCAAAGAAAGAAAATATAAGACCTTATAGCTGAAAAGAGGAAGAAAGGAGTTGATCTGTGTCTTTAGACTACTTGATTGCCTTTTCAGTACAAGGAAATAGTTTAATTGGGAAGATTAAGAAGACCTTTTTTGTTAGCTTTTCAATTTTTGTTAGGCAAGATTTAATGCAAGTCATTAACATGGAAGCAAAACTCTAATGTTGCATTATGAGTAAAACTGTTTAAGCACATGAAAGGTAGAGAGAATTATTAATTGTAAACTCTACTGCAGTGATCCATTCTGGTTGTCCTTTTCAATAAGGTAGGGATGTGATGAGATTCAGCTATGGAGTTGTCTTTAAACTATGATTTGTCACACTCAGAATTTGTCATTTATGTAGTCCAGCTCACTGATTCAGCAGTTCTGTCTGCTTGTGTTCAGGATGGAAACTTTCAAAACTAAAAACATTTATTAAATTTACATCACATTAATTTAAAAAATTCTTGATTATGCAAATGAGCTGAAGATGGAATACAATATTATACGATCTGTTAACAATTTATATTGTTTCTTGTTGTAAAAAAGTTGCACGAAAAGCTGTGGTGTGAGGAAAAAGCTATTGGTTAACTCTAAAACTCATAGCTAGGATCACTACTTGCACCATTTTTTTGTTCTGATAGTCCCAGAACCCAATCATCATAAACCTGAGTAGGAAAATAAATCTGAACTATTCATTACCTCCGGATGGAACATAGTAGTCCGATTTACGTTACCAGTAAATTTATTATACCCATACAAATGAAAATGAATAGTCGCTTGATACTGTGTCATTGTCTTAAAGAGTACACATTTTCCCATGTAGTTGGATTTTTAAATTAGACCTATTCACCACCGCTTTAGGGAATAGGTATGTTCAGCAGCTAGAACTGCAAACTCTTCAGAGGAAGGGCACTGTCTTTTATGGATTTGTACGGCATGGGGCACACCAGGTCTCTGCCATTTGGGACCCTGTGGGCATTGCTGTAATATAAATTAAGGATTTGGAAAGCGCTTTGAGACTTTAACCAATTTTAAAGGTGCTATAAGACTGCCTCTACTCTAACTTAGACAATTGCTTGGCAAAAAAGCTTTAATTGTACTTGCATTTAATACTACTCAAATAAACCTACTCCATCATGAGTATCCCATTTATTAAAAATGTCCATTAACTGGACAGTGGCTGTACAAGGAAAATGGCATCAGGCCCCAAACACTGGACAAGATGAATTTATGCAGAAGAATAAGTTGTAATGTGAAATTCCCTTTCCATACTGCACTTCCACATACATAAGCAAGACATACACTAATGAAGTAGTTTATGCACCTGAGCAGTGGGGTTAAGGCTGATTTTTCCTGCTGCCTTTGGTCTGTTGAGTATTTGGGGGAAAAAAAGGTAAGCTAGATCATCAGTTTAGATGGTTTTTAGTTTGCCTTTTAAGTTTCCTAGTTTTCTAGAAGAACTGAGTTTAAAGCCACTGCTTTTGTTGCAGAACAATAAAACTCCAGATCACCATTGCAATAGAAAGTGCCTTTAAAAATAGCTGGGTAGGGAGCTGAATTCCTTTTTCTCATGTTTCCTACCTTTGAAACTCATCTGTGTGCTCTGTGACTGTACAGAGAAGTTTCCTGTTTGACTATGCTTTTTTCCTTATTGAAAAAAAAAAAATGTTACACTGGCTTTTAAAGCTTTAAAGTACAAAGAAAAAGTAAACGGATCTCTAAATACTGGCTGTTTAAAATTATCCATCTGAGTGCCACATAATTCACCTTTCTGCAGATCTGCAGGGGTTAATGAATTAGCAAACCGTTAAGATATTTTCCAGATCAGCTCGCTGAGCTTACAGCTGCGGCCATTTTTTCCACAACGAAAATTCTAGCAGTACATCTTCTGTGTGTCAGCTCAAAAGCCAGATTTCCTCCTTTTGCCCTTCAGCATTCCCGAACTGACAACTCTTTGGGGCATGACGTGCAAGGACAGTGTATTGCTATGCATTTTCAAGAGGTCAGCTTAAGCAGAATTAAGGAGAGAAACATTGAAATGACAGCCTGGTGCTGCTCTGTTTGTGGGGTAGTGGCTGATTTGATCTTCGTGAGCTGATTTTGTTTGAATGAGACTGTTCTTTCCATCTGCATTAAAGTTGTTCAAACAGCTGCCATTTTTTTTTTTATTGGAGGGGGAGTTTAAGTCACTGGGCCCCTACTCCAGAAGTTGGCAAGCAGCACTCTTGTAGCAGTAAAATGACACCATGCTTCTCCTCCATTTTCTAATGAAATCTGCAGAGTGGGAAAGCAACACAAGTTGGAAGCGTCTTTCTTTGGAATCTCTCTGTAAACTGTAACTGCAGCTTCCTCGGGCTTGTGGGTTTTCAGCAGGTTTGTTCTTTCTGAATCTTTGTGTGTCGTCTCCAGTTCCTTTCTAATCTTGCTACTGCTTGTCATGAAAATTAGGGGGAATGCATTGCAAGCCTGTTAACAGAGTTGTCTTTCTACTTTAGGGTGCCGTAGAACAAAATGCTGATGTGCAAAACGGGTTTGTGTCTGTTTTGTTTATCCAAGCCCTCGTTAAACCAGGGAATGAGATGATAACGGCTCTCTGGGATTTGGAGGGGGATTTCACATTTTCACTAGCCATACTGTAGCATTTAAACATTAAAGTGAGAGAGTTAGGGTTTAAACTTCAGTCAAGTTGCTGATCACAGAATGCAAATGGACAGAATAAATTGTGTGGGGGTTTTTTGGTTTGTTTGTTTTTTTTTTTTTAACTTTCCATGACACTTGAGAAATAAGTGTTTGGGGCCTAAAAACATCTATGTCTGATAAAATTGAAAAATCACAAATTTTAAATTCTGCTTTACGGCTTGTTTGATTTGTAGGTAGGAAGTAGAAAGTGTCTTAAGCTAGAATGTTTTGCCTGCATATTGGTTGTATTTTATTTAATTGTCAGTCTACAAAAAATAATATTTTATCCATCAGGGAAATGTGCATAGACTAGATAAGACCTATGCCTTTTTATATTGTGTAGCAAAGTATGTGTTCATATTATAGTTGTTTGGGGTTTATTTAGTAATTTGGAACGCGTTTACTTGTAGTCTGCCATTTACAATTAACCAATTAATTTAGGTATCCAGGAAATAGTTTAATTTGATAACAAGCAAAGCTAAAAATGTTGCTTCCTTCCTATGCTAGTGCAGAGGGACTCTTCCTAACTCTTTTTTCACCTCTCATGTAATATACTGTGTGTGTGTACACAAAGGATATTGGGTGAACCAGTAATGAGTTATGTTGAGCACCAATAAGAGTGTGCCAGATTTTTTTTTTTTTTAAAGTCCCTGTAGCATAGATTTTATAATCTAAATAGGAGGGCAACAAAAAAAATCTTACATGCTTTGTATGACGTGCCCAGAAATGGATTTATCAGCAAGTGATGCAATTCAGTATTTTCTGTAAATAATGTCTTGGCACAGTGTTGGCAGACTGTGCAGGAAGTAGGTTGACATCCTTGTACAGCTGTCAACATGCCCTAGATCAAAGTTTTATGTGCTTTTAACTGCAAAAAATTAGCCAGTACGAATAGTTGCATCAGAGTGTATTGATAACATGTATTTACTAGTGAAGAGTTAAATAAAAACAAATCATGAACGGTGAAGTAGATCATGTTCCAGAGTTGATTGGTAAGATGGACCGTAGTAATATGTGGGTAGTGAGTATTAAAATCTCCAGTAATTATGCCATCTGTGTTGGATGTTGTACTTCCCTTGTAACATTTTTGAAACAGTTAAAACTTCCCTGTTATATTATTTTAGAAGGCATTTTGTCTAGAACTTAAAGCGCAAAGGCAGGGGAAATGGATGGATGTGTGTTCAAAACATTTGAAGACATTGAATTGCATTTATGCAAATCATATGAATTTGATCATGGGTTATTCATGCAGTATTGCGTGTGTGCATCTGAAACATTGTTCAGAGCTGAATTCAGTGGTTTACCAAAATAAGTAACAACTTCCATCAGCAGAATTGAATTTTGCTAGTCATTTTATCCAACTTATCAGTTTATCTAATTACGTGTGATATCTTCTCTTGCCATGCTCCTGTGCATTAAATTGACTTGTGTTTTGGCCATCCCTCTGCCTAAATCTGTGCCTCTCCATTCAGCTGTGAAATAGAGTAGAAGTGGGTCACTGCTGTGGCAGAGCAGTGGAAGATGGTGGTATTGTGGCATGTGCATGTTTTATAATCAGCTGAAATAAATAGCGTACTCCCTTTCTCTGCCCTTGAAATTCATACCAAGGGTTTATATTTGTTTGTGGAACATTGAAGAAAACACGCTACTTCACATGTCCCTTGAATGCAAGAATTTTATTCTTAAGATTTTGTCACATCATTTCATAGCCAAGCCAAGTAGAGGATTTAGCCACAGAAGTCCATTAATTTACAGGGAAGTCATGTTGTGGGGCCAAATCCATTGGTCAACTTTCAAAATCTCAGCCTAAACGGAATTTTCTTTGCTGGTTATTTTAGCAAAGAAAACCTAAAACAGAACAATTTGGCTTCAGAATAAGATGGACCTGACGATACAAGGTGCCTCATACAATAACAACTATGGCAGAGCTGTTTCAAACCATTTCTTGTGGGGAGGATGTCTGAAAATAGTTGCTGCAAAGTATTAGCTTGGTTCCCCCCCCCCCCCCCCAAAAAAAAAAATCAAACGCCTTACACTGTTTGTATGCATTAAAGGCCTGGCCCAAGGAAACATATTTGTGCTTCCTTTTATCTGATTGCTGTGTTCCTGATCAGGAGCTGCGGGGCGTGAAAAAAGGTAGAAAAGCAGGCACTGCAACTGCCTCTTTCTTGCTCTGTCTGGGTTTGGTGTCTATACCCACGCACAGCATCCACAGATTCTATGACTTCAGCTATGTGGTAACGTGGCCAGTGTTGAGTCTAGGAAAGGTGATTTGGACTTTCAGCTGGATGCTGATGTGCACATAGCAGAAATAGGAAGGGAGTTGAGCATTTCCCTAAAAGTTTACAAATAGCCCAGAATATTTGTTTCTTGTGCTTTCTTGGGATTTGAAAATTTGCACCAGTGACTGATTTTCTTCACCTTTTTTATTTTGGTGGGGGGCAGTGCCAGAACAAACAAAGACCAGTGTAAGCCAGCCTCAGCCTGTCACCTCCAACGGCACTTCCACAACAACCAGCACTAATAATAATGCCAAGCGGGCCACAGCCAACAATCAGCAGCAGCAGCAGCAGACCTTGCCTCGATACCCTCCTCGTGAAGTACCACCACGATTTCGACACCAGGAACAGAAACAGCTTCTGAAGCGAGGTCAGCAGTTACCGGTCATAGCTGCAAACCTGGGATCTACTCCTAAAGTATTAAACAGCCAGTCAGGAGGTAGCACTGTTGCAAATAAACAGCCAGTGACCAACGGCGAAGTGCCGAACAGCAGCAAAAAACAGCCAGGTGAGAGATGGGGTGCCTTATTTAACTTCAGTGACGTTATTTCTTTGCTAACTATATTATAATGTTTCTAAATGTGAACAGCACAGTGTATGTTTTAAGTGAAGGGAATAGCATAGTGTGCCAGTTAAGTGGTAATTTGAAAAGATGTTCTTCTGTGATCACTTCCTACTAACTGAAATGTGGATAATTCACAGTTCGTCTCTGAAGCACTGACTCCACACTTGTTTGTATTCTGTAAATGCTTATACACTTTGAATTGCCTAGATCAGCAGTTCCCAAACTCTGACAAATTGCACACCACCAATTTAAAATGATACAACCTTAAGTACCACCAGCAATTTTTTGTCATATAAAGTAATTAAAATAAATCTGTTAATGCGTATCACTGACATGTCCACAGATTGGGAACCGCTGGCTTAAATTTAATATTAGGTGAATAGCAGTATCATATCTAGATTCCCACTTTTAGTGATTTGGTCAGCAAGCTCACAATAGAAGGAACCTGTGGGCATGTGTGAAGACTTATCTGAGGAGTGGTGGTTTGGGATGGCTATGCACCACCTCTAGGGATATCTGACCAGTTTCCTGTTTCAGAGCAGGGTTATTAACCTGGATGTGTTGCTCAGAAAATCCAAAATTGATATTCTGATGTAAGGGTTGAGATTTGTTGAAGTGCCAAACTTGTTCATCCACTCAAAGGATTGTGGACTTCCGGAGAAGCTTGGCCTCATGAGCTTTTATCTTCACCTGTGGGTTCAGAATGTTTTTGTCTTTTTACCTGTTAGCTTGATATACCTTTTCTTGCAACAACTTCGTAATAAGTTCCATACATTGGATGTGTAAAGCTTACCCTTTAATGAGCTAATTTTCTGACACTTAGTAAAATAAAGGTAATGTATTCTTGCCTGAAAAGAAATAACTCCTTTTCCAGAGATCTGACTTATTGAAACAAAACATGGTATTCATCTGCAATCAACCATCATCTTTCCCTTTTTAATTGTTCAGGTTTCTTGTACTAGTATTTGCAGCTGAATTTAGGGTTTGTTTATTTTTTTTCACTTTTTTAGATGTACTTGTGATGCACCATGCATGCTTGATATGAGCAAAACTGTTTTTTATCTGAAGCACTGATATTTCTTACCATTCTTAGTATTTCCAGAGATCATTGGTGCGCACCACCATAGTGGATATGACCCAGAAAATCCAGTGCAAAACAGTTACTTTTTTCTTAGAAAAATTCTTAGGGAAAGCTTAGTACTTTAGATGTAGAAATCCTTGATCTAATCACGGATTCTTCTGCCATGGTTACAGAATCAAGAAAATAATAACCCATCTTAACTTGAAGGTAAACAGTTAAATAAGCTTCTCTCAAATACCATGCAAATGAATACCTTTAATAAAATTATAAATGGAAACCTTGTTACAATGTCCAATAAATATTATGTTTTTAAACTACTAATATCTTTTTTCCCAAATCTGGGTATTAGTTTTTAAATGGTGATTATTCTCTTCAGCTTCTTTTTAGTCCTGATTTTTCTTATAGCCAGGTTTTAAAATAAAAATGTTAGTACTTTTTTTTTTTTTTTTTTCCTAATTCTTTAAAGACAAATTTTTGTTCTCTGAAGAGCTGGTCTAAGTTAGTCAAGTCATTTAGCATGTCAGGTAGTCATCCAAAGATGGATTCACTTGTAACCTATTAAACAACCTCTAACTGTAAACTCTTTCATGTGTCATGAGGATTTCATTTCATTTGCACACTAGCTTGCAAAGCCACTTGTTTTTCTCCTGATGCAGTTGCTGATGGAATTGCCACTTGAGGAAAATCTTGATGTGTTGATCCATGGGATTTTGCACTCCTTCCCTCTTCCTATGTTGGGTACCCTTGGTGCGGTTTTGTGGCTGAGTAATCTCGATTTCTGCTCTTATCCCTTCCTAAGGGTTTGAGTTATTGCTTTGTCAGTGGTTCTGCTCTTTGAATCAGCTCATAAATCTTTGTCCCTTGGGTCTCTGTCCATACAGTAACTAGAAGGTAGGGAAACTTTTTAAAGAGAGAGTAATCATGGCATCCTGGTAAATCTTCTACTGCTGGAACAATGTAAATGAGCTGTTCAAGACTATTACTGGACCATTGTACCATGTCCAAGGTATCTTTAGGTATGCCAGGCAAGGTGGTCCAAGATCTACCACAAGACTGGGAGATCAGGGTCCTACAGGGTCCTATACCCCTCTGTGACTTGTGCCTTTTGGTGCCCAAAGGCTCCGTTTTCATGTATAAAATAGGAAGCATGTTTGTTCCAAAAGAGTTTTAGGAGTTGTTTGTAACCTGGTTTGAGATGTGTAGGTGAGGTGATATACTAAGTTTTTATCACTTCTTGCATTTCCACAGGGGCAGGGACTCCAAGAACTGGGTTATGCCTAAGAAGTATCTTATCATTATGGACAATAATGGAGTAGTGTAGAGCATTCTCTGGGGATGACCATAGATTGGCAGGATATAAGATGCATTTAAAGATGTCTCTTGGTGCTGTCATCTGAAGAGAAGCGATGTAAATAATCTCATTTTGCCTTCCTTGTCCTTATTTCTCCCTTATCCACCAGAACAGCCTTGGGCATCCTACTAGGGGTCAGTATCCCAGCATTTAATTCCTAAAACTTCCTGTTCTTTAATTTCCATCCTTTTGATTTTTATAAGAACACCAGTGTGCGAATATGTGGAACTACAATGAATTTTGCATTTTCAACATCAGATATATAGGAAAGTCAAAAGCTTTAGAGTGGAAACTTTTGTGTTAGAACAGGATCATCAAAATTCTAAATCTAGATGTCTTGACAGATCTTCTGCATCCAGAGTACAGGTTGGTTGTGAGTTACTCTTAGAAGCAGACTTGCATGTGTTGTTCCCCAGCTCAGCTACAATGTGAACTTTAAAATACATCCATGTCTGCCTTCCCACCGGATAGTAAACGTAGGGGTGCTCCCCCCGTGTTTGTGGAGGAGTGAGCTACCTCGCGTGTACAATAGGGTAAGTGCACACTTGCAGGCTTGCTAAAGAGTCACTGATGGACATGAAGTTCAAACCCAAGCTGGTCTCTCAGTAACTTGTTTATATGCCCGTATCCTTGGCACTCTGTGAAGGGCAGGTGGGGCTGATATAAGTATTCTGGATTGGGGGCCCTTGATGATGCATGTTCTACAGAAAAGGCTGCTTCTTGCCAGTTGTCCTGTAGGTCCCCATTATTCCATATGAAAAGCTTATTTAACTTCCTTCTAGGTATAAAGCCCAAATGCGGATGGTCTCAGTAACCGTACGAGTAGGTGCATTTTTTCTTTGTAGAACATTTGAATCCTTTTTCTTCAAGGCTTGGTCTTTCTAGCGAAGCTCAGGGGGCTGAGGGCCAGCAGTGCTGTTCCATGAATGACTTGGAGAAATTAGTATACAGCTGGCTCTGTATCAGAAATTGTCCATACCAGCTTAAATGGTTTCGTTTATTGAAATGTCTCCCTTGCAGATTTCACAAGGTGGATATTTCGACTGCATCTATTCACTGTTCTCTCTTTCCAGTTGCCTCTAGTCTTTTATCTTGACCATCTGGAAGATCTTGATTTGCTTGTAGTCCAAGTCAGAATGGCAAGGATTAGGCAGTTTGATTTGCAAACACTGTCGATTGGCTGTACTCGTCTGGAGGAAACAGAAGCTTGTAAAAGTGTAACGTTTAGAAGCTTGTCTTGCTTTAGGCCTGTGCAGAACAAATCTGGCTTATTTTTAGAGGCCTATATTTAGCGGCTGAAGCTAATAAGCCAAGAAGCAAAAGAATTAGCAGATACACATATAAAAATGAGGATTTCAAGGAAATGGGAAGGGGGTTGTGATTACTTGTTTTATGTTGAGATTTTGGTTTGGGCCTTCTTCAACATCTGGAATTTTTCCTGTAGTCAAATGAGTCCTAAGAAGGGCAGTTTAGGCTTTAATAGCAGAAAACTACCTCTGAAGTTCAATTTTTGGAAATCAATTTTTTTCAAAATAAGGTGCATTTCTAAATAGTCTTTAAATAAAATACTAAGTTTTATAGCAACCAAGTAGCAATGGAGACATTGAGCACCAGTGAAATGCCGAATTACTGAATTCTGCATGTGTAGTGCTGTCATGGCAGGTTGTTTAAAAAATTGAATTTTTTGTTACAAATACACTTCAATTCCTTTTTTTACTGCTTTTAGAATTGGGTGAGAGTTCATAACTCGCAATCAACACAGTCAGTTGAAGGCAAATGTTTGCCCTTTTGACATAAACATCTTTTTTTCTCAGAGATGCTAGTGAATAGTTTTAAAATAATTGAATACTTCTGGGGAAAGGTTATCAAAGGAATACTTCAATAACAATTCTGTGATTTTTCTTGCTCTTTCATAGGCATGCCTCCCATTCGGGACTTGGTCAGCCACTCCCCTAACCAGTCAGGTGACGCATACCTATTTCAATCTCCTGTTTGTTTTGCACTACATGTGTTTGTAAAAGTTCCATATTTCACACATTCATTTCTTTAATTATTATTTTTGTTGTTGTTTGGTGGTTTGTCTGTCTCTCTTGCAAGCCTGAATGGTGATGTGGTTGCCTGACTTAAAACACACGTTCTTTATTTGTTCAATTGCATAATATAATTGTAGTATTATACCAAAGCTAATCCTAACTATACCTGACACTTTAAAGCATCATGCTGCCCATGCCAGCTGCAGAATGGAAATACATGCTCTGTGAAATGTAGACCTTTAATGTGCAATCATCTTTATGAACTTAATATTTAAATTAATGTTCTATAAAAAGAAATTGGTGTCTCTGGATGGTATGAATTTTAATAATCTGTAAAAACCTGCATTTTATATCAAAAACTGACAGCTGGGAGGAAAGGCTCATTTTTAGTAATTATGGCCTCTTCCTGTTTCGGAAGCCTGACATGTCTGTGTATAACTATGCATGTAGTAAAATGATGTGCTGTTTACCCAGGAAAATGCAAGTATTCTTCAGAATCTGAATCTTATCGCAGGCGCTTTGGAACCCTCATGGTTTGTATGAAAAGGATGTGAAGGATTCAAAAACATGAAGAGGAGCAGCCAGAAACTATTCTACCTTTCCTTATCTCCCTAGCAACCAGAATACCCTTTACTTCTCTCCGAGGTGAAAAGCAAAATCCATTGACATCCGAGGTTCTGCGGCACCTCCCCTTGCTCCCTTCTCCACCATAGACAAACTAATATTTAATTTTCCTAAATGCAGTCATTCAAAGAACAAAGTCTGAATGTTTTTACTAAAGTCTCCTTTTTGCTTTAACTAAACCGACTAGTCTTTTTATGTGGAAAAAATAAAAAGGAGTGGGGAGCAAACCAAATGACTGCTGTATAAAATACAATTTAAAAAAGTGGAGAGGGAGCACAGAGCTGAATTACTTCTTTCATTTATTTGTGTGATAGTCCTATAGTTGACATAGGGCTATCCAGTTTATTTGGCCCTGTTGCCTGGATCCAGACCATGTGTAGCACACCTTCCAAGGCAAGGTAGCAGCAGGCTCCAGAACCCAGGGGTGAAACCTGCCATCGCTCACCTTTTCCCCTGCATCCCTTTTGAGTTGTCAGCAGTGAGCAAAGAGCCCTAATTCGGCAGTGAGCAAGGGGTGGTATGGTGGGCCAAGCAGGGGAAAGCATGCACCCCCTGCCAGCACAGCAGTCTGGCACTGCGCCGGCTGCAGGTTAACCACACCCCCTGGGCTGCTGCTTGGACAGCCCTGGTTTAACTAACCCATAAAAGCTTGCTTCTTCAAGATCTTTACATTTAGTTTCAGGGATTTAACATGGACAGTTTTAAGAGAGGTTTTTTTATGTTGGAAGTCAGAGACCCCCTGTATCAAGGGAAGAGACTGTTTAATTCTGTTTGCATCAAAGTGTGCCCCATGTACGAAGACTTATATGGCCCCTCTGCATTCTGCGCTTGCTTATCATTGTATACTGTTCATGAACTGTGTACTGTCTCTAAACCAGGGGTCCGCAACCTTGACTTTGTAAGATGTTGGCATGCGAGGGTCCTGATCCTCGTTGCAGCAGCGCAACCCCTGCCCATTCCCTGAGGCACATGCCAAGCACAGTGCCTTTACGTGCCAGGGGTCACCTACCCCTGCTCTGAACGGTGAGGTACAGGTGTAACCAGAAAAAAACGGTCTTCACTGAAGTGTTTTGCTCCTGTACAAACTCTAAGAAGTTGTGTTTCTTTCAAGCCTGTCATCTTAATGTCTTCGCTGTCCCTCGCACACAGCCCAGGTACAGCCTGAGATTTTTTCCCTTATTCTTTCACAGTGTTATGAAGATCAAACATATCTATGTCCTTGAGCTGTTACTTGGTTTAAAACCGTTTGTCTTGACACCTCACCTGAGCTCTTAAGTTTTTCTTGAACAGACTCTTTGGCATTATTTCATAAAAACAGATTTTCTGGTCCTGTGTAGAGGAGGAGAGTTATGTTCTCAGACATTCATGCAGACTTCTTAGACCAAACTTGGCCTCATGCCTGAAGGATGGAGTTTCAGTTCTAAAAGATTTTGATGCCATTGCTCTACTTCACCCGTTCGGATTGTAAAAGAGCAATTCTCTGAAAATGTCAATGCAAAATGCCTTGCTCTTGAGTCTTGTCCCTCCTGGGAGGGGAAAATTTGATACTGGAAATTCCATGAGCATTTACTTTTTGCTTTTTTCCCCGCTCTCATTCCCTCTGGGACACCTTTTTAAATTGATTCAAGTTTCTGTCCTGAGTTTTCTTCAGTTTGAGCCTCCTCGGAGCCTACCAGATCACTCTTTTCTGTTTAACACTTAGTGCGGGCCCTTTTATGTCAGTGCAGCTACTATGGCCCTTGATTTCTATAACTTCTGCTTTCAAAATCTTGGGTAATGTTAGTAGTCTGGCTTCTCTGGCCATCAGTATCACTGAAGCTTAAGTAATAATTTAAATTCTAAGCTTTCTGTCATCCTGTAAACTCTAGATCAGTGAGAGCCAACCCTCTTGGCAGGAGTGCCACAAATTAGCCCCAAAGCCTCCCCAAGTGCCACTCCAGTCCCCTTCCCATGTGTGATTTGCTGCTCTGCTCCCTGCCCCATCTTCTGCTGTGCTGCTGGTCTGCTGGTCCCCTCTGTTCTGCCACATGCAAATAAAATTAATACCAAAAATAAAGACATTGAACAAATAGATACCCTCGTAGATATAACTTCTTTCAAGTGTCCACGCTAATTGAGACTTTTCTGACTGTTCTTTTTGGGTGGTTGTTGTGGTTCAGTAACACAAAACCAAGAAACGCATGTTGCGTAGTTGTTTGTGGTTGTGGAGCGGGTTCAGATAGTTTTCATAGATGGTCTAGGTTTTCTCTCCATGCATTCTGTAACCCTTTAAAAAAACAAACCTTTACTATCAATGTAGTCTTTATCCCTTTTGGCATTTTGTCAGGCTTTTAGACAGGTACTTCTCTCCAGGGTAGTCAGTCCATAGTGTTCACAGGTAATGTTAAGATGCATTTTGAGGTTCATTCAAACTGTTACGGAAAGCCTTTTGCTGAGTAATTCTTGCCTACTTTTGTGCTTGCCATTTATAGGATTAACTGTTGCCTAAAAATATACCTCTAGACATGATGATTTGTGCTACGTTGTGTTGCAAATTAAGTAACTCGATGTATTTTTAGTCCAAATAGTTTCAGCTGGGTCACTTGAATTGCTTCTAAGCCATAAAGCTATTGATTTTAATTTTTTTTGCAAACATTTCAGCTCAGTTCTGACATTCAATATACTGGAAGAGGGAGCTATCAAGGATGTCAATGTACATATAAATATTAAACTAAACTTCTTTCCTTTAGTCTTCAGTGACTGTCCCTGTGAATTAGAAAATAACTTTGCCATCTAGATGAAAACCTCTCTAAATGAAAATTTTCATGTGTGAGATTTTTGGGTTGCTTCAGTACAATACAGAGTGATGCTTGCCTGCAGTAACTGCACTGTCATCCTTTTACTCATTGGATCATGAGACTCTGAATATATATTTTTTAGATACTGAATTCCATTGTCTTTGCATATAATTCCTCTTTCATATGATCTGTTTTTATGGTATTAGGTAAAGATTTCAAGATTTGGCATTTTTTAATTTTATTATAGTATGTTTTCATTACAGTGGCCCTTCTAATTGTATTAGAAGTAGGACAGTATTGAAAACCATTGTTCCAGAATCTGTTCATTGACAGATTGTCCTTTTGGAAATCTTCATGTCAGTTCCCTTTGAATTTCTGACTTTTAGGGAAGGTTTGTGCGGGGGGGACTCTTTTTTGCCCTTGTTCTGCAGTGTTTCAGCGTAACAGCTCCAGTGAAATGAGGCTCTTGCCTTCCTGTGTCTTGCAGCATTATCAGGGCTGCAGACAATGACACAAATGTTGGCAGAGTGGTGCTGAATGATCTCTTTACTTTATCAGTCATTCTAGAGTTCAGGCTTCTGGTTTGTTAAAAGGAATCTGACCCAAAATTCATGTTTCGGTTTTCTGGCAATCCAAAAGGTACAGTTCAAACGAGAAGAGCCCGTACATTTAATATTGGTATTTTTAAAAAGTAACCATCTTTCTAAATGTCTTTAGAACATAATAATCTTGCAACAGATGGGTGATGTCTTAGTAACAGGAGAGTACGTGGCCCTTGGTTTTAATTCTAGGTGTTAATAGGTACAGTTCCTCGAGGTGCTCAGATACAGTAATCAAATCAACATAACTGTCCATTCAGATGCAAGATGCCATTGCATATGTTGGTAAAAATGTAAAATGCACTTAAACCAAATGTGAGATGGCAGAAGCGAGTGAGCTTTGCTTTCAATATGCAGCCGTTCTCCCCGGCGTTACATTTTACCTGCCTCATCAGATGCTATTCATACTCTAGTTCCTTAACCAGAAATAACTATACAAAACTATTCGTAGCATCTGAGGAAGAGGGCTGTTGCCTACAGAAGCTCATGCCTTTCTGAACCAATAGTCTCTAAAAAGCCATGCTTTGGCATGTAAATACAGTTATGTCTTATTAAATGCACAAGTAGTCTGTGCCCCTTTATGCAGACTGTTCCAATCGTGGTTGTAGAAAAATGAGAGAGTTGTCTAGTTGGTTTGTGTAATTCTGCCATACAGATTTGCTTTTTTAAACAACTTGTATACCAGTTTAAGTAGTCATCAAGTACACTAGGTAACTGGTGATTAAATCCATAAACTTTTAATGTTCTAAGCAGAAGCACTAGCTCTGATAGTTGGCAAAGCCTGTAAATAAATAAATGATTTAGTAAAAAATAAAGAAAACTAGTTGTTACTTCTAATGGGAGGAAACATATTTTCATGTGTATAACATATTTAAGAATGTACATTTATCATAGAATCAATGAGTCGAAAGGGACCTAACCAGATCACAGAGTCCGATCCCCTGCCATGGGCAGGAATGACACTGGGGGTGGGAGGGGTCATAAGACCCCAGCCAGATTTTGTTATCTCTGTCCCTGTTGATAGAAATATTAAGCCAATTAACCAGTCAAAATTCAGGTTTCAGTATTTTGTTTGCTTAATAATACTGTGTTCATGTTGTAGCATTGTCTTCCCATGTAGCTATCCTGCTGTCTTACCCTTCCACGTTATGTACAGTAAGCTACACACAATTCTCACTAAATCTTATTTTTAAGAGGAAGATTTTTTTTTTTTCTAACCATGTCAAACCTGACAGTGAAACAAAAGTTCAAGTCTCTGTAACAGACAAGGAAGGGTGGCAGATGGCATACTTCTGACATGATTCTGCCTTTGGCAAGACTAGTATCTGATGCTTTAATGGAATGTAACAACTTATTTTAAAGTGCCTTAATGTGCATAGAGCCAATTGTGACAAGTTTGTAAATGGATGGAGAATTCCTTCTCAGTTTATGCATGGAGTTGGCTTAGTGGAGTTCACTTGTAATTACTCTTATTGAGTTTCTGTAGATCTAGATTGAGCCATGATATGTGGCTTATTTTAACTCCTATAGCAATGAACCCCCCAGGGAAAGGACTTGATCCTCTTTTACTCTGTTCATCATACTTTTGAGCATCTCGGTTGAGTCCTATCAAGCTTTTTTTCAAAGAAGATGATCTTGGGTTCAGTTCCAGAGACAACTAAACTTTTTCTCAAGAAGCTGTTTCCTTCTTAAATCTTACCTCTGCCTTGCATTTTCAGAGTGACTTCTTGTAACGTGCTTCCTAATTCTTTGTAAGGAAGTATAGAAGTATATGTCTTGACTTCATATCCCTTGTCTTTTAATGATGTTTATCATAGTAGTACAGATTAGCTTCCTGTTTGGCCCTGACATGCTACTTTTCAGGCTACCTCTTCTCAAAGCCCCCCCAGGTGTTGGTTTTTGTTACTGTATTTTTCATACAGTATTCTACATCTGCACAGTAAAACCTATGAAAACACAGTGTGTAATCAGAAGCCCTACTTGAATTCTGGGCATATGGGGTATTTAGTACTTTGAAGTGCATGCAGAAATGCCTATTAATATCATTATGAAGGGTCCTGCAAAGTAGTCTTTGTGAATGTTGCTGTATTAAGATGTCTTCATAACATCCAGTGGCTCTAGTCTTAACACTCTTTGCAATATGAAAGCTGCCTCTCACTTGGCATTTTTCTGCTCACCTGTGTGTGCAACTGAAGTAACATTGGGTTTTCCTTTCCTTTCTTTTTAGATCTGAACCACAGTGGTCTAGGATCTCATTATGACAATTCTCACTGGGGACCCGTCTCTACAAATAGTGACTCCAGCACAAACTGGGACAAAGTTATTGTAGACGGCTCTGACAAAGAAGCATGGCCATCAATCACTGGCAGTGACCCAGAGTTGGCATCAGAATGTATGGACACTGACTCCGCCTCTAGCTCTGGGTCGGAGAGAAACCTCGTTATTATGGCTTCAGGGAGCACAGGTGGTGAAAATGATGGCATTCGGAACGGCATTGGACATGGTTCTCAAAATAAGTTTGTGGTTGGTAGCAACAGCAATAATGTGGGCAATGGTAGTATTAATGGGCCGTGGGGTTTGTCCCATGGATCCATAATAAGCACATGTCAAGTTTCTGTGGATGCTCCTGACAGCAAATCGGAAAGTAGCAACAATAGAATGAATGCTTGGGGCACCATAAACTCTTCATCAAATGGAGGGTTAAATCCAAGCACTTTGAATTCAAATGGCAACCATGGTGCCTGGCCAGTATTGGAGAACAATGGACACGCCCTTAAAGGGTCTGTAGGGAATGGTAATTCTGGCACAAATATTCAGTGCAGTACCATAGGTCAGATATCTAATAATCAGAGTATTAACTCTAAAGTGGGTGGTTCAGCCCATGTTTCCTGGGGAAGCCTTCAGGAAAATGGTGATTCTGAAATAAATGGTACAAGGAAGGTTTCATTCAGTGGGCAACCTCAAAACCTTAACACTGAAATGAATGGACCAAATAACACTACTAACTTTATGACCTCTAGTTTACCAAACTCTGCTGGTTCAGTGCAGATTAATGAACTGCCTAATAATACAGGGCATGGGGCCTGGCGCATGAGCACAATGAATCATTCTCAGATTCAGGCCTCTCCAGTTACAAATGGCACTTCCATTTCTCATCTTAGCAATGGTGAGGCAAAAAATGGGGGTTCTTATGGTACTACATGGGGTGCCTATGGTTCCAATTACTCTGGAGACAAATGTTCAGGCCCAAACAGCCAAGCTAATGGTGACACTGTGAATGCAACTCTAATGCAGCCGGGCAGCAGTGGGCCTGGCAGCACCAATTATCAAATGAATGGGAATAAAGGAGGAGGGGTATGGGAGGCAGGGACAGTCAGCTCCCAAAATCTGCCATGGGGAAGTGGAAATGGTGCGAGTGCCGGAGGAAGTCGAAGAGGATGGGGCAACCCTGCACAAAACACTGGCACTAACATTTCAAACGGGGAATGGAATAAACTGCCTAGCAATCAGCATTCCAATGAGAGTGTAAGTGGAAATAGTAGGAAGTTTACAAATGGATGGAAATCTACTGAGGAGGATGACATTAAAGTTAATAGCCAGAGTTCTGCTGCGCCGCAGATAGCGGAGCAGAGCAATGTATGGGCCAAAACAGTTACTGGGGATAGTGAAGGTAGTGCAGAGAGCACTGCGTGTCACGAAGAGAGAATAACTGCGGATGGGCAGAATCGAGAGAGAAGAAAAGTTGACCAGCATGCGTTACTCCAAAGTATCGTGAACAGAACTGACTTGGATCCACGTGTCCTTTCCAACTCGGGTTGGGGACAGACTCCAATCAAACAAAACACTGCCTGGGATACCGAAATGTCGCCAAGAGGTGAAAGAAAGACTGACAATGGGACAGAGGCCTGGGGAGGCTCTGTGACACAGACTTCCAGCTCAGGGGGGTGTGTGGATAGACCTAGTACTAATAGTAATGATACCTCATCTGTATCAGGGTGGGGAGATCCAAAGTCTGCTACAAGGTGGGGAGACTCCAAAGGGTCTAACAGCCAAGGGGGGTGGGAAGAGGATTCTGCTGCTACAGTAACGGTCAAGAGCAATCAATCATGGGGAGGTAGCAAAGAGGACAAGTCATCTTGGAACGATGCACAGAAGATCAAACAGGGATGGGGAGATGGGCAGAAAGCCAGCCAAGGCTGGGGGATTTCTGCCAGTGACAGTTGGGGGGAAAATTCACGAAGCAACCATTGGGGTGAGACTAAGAAATCAAGTTCAGGAGGTAGCGACAGTGACAGATCCGTGTCTGGTTGGAATGAGCCTGGGAAATCAAATTCTGTTACTTGGGGAGGTAGCAATGCAAACCCAAATAATGCTTCAGGATGGGATGAACCTGCAAAGTCTAATCAGAGCCAGGGCTGGGGAGAACCCCCCAAATCCAATCAGCCTCCAGGTTGGGGGGATTCATCAAAGCCAATCAATTCTCCAGACTGGAACAAGCAACAAGATGTTGGATCTTGGGGAGCACCGTCTGCCCCCAGTAAACCGCCAGGGTCAGGCTGGTTGGGTGGACCGATGCCAACGCCAGCCAAGGAAGACGAACCCACAGGATGGGAGGAGCCATCCCCAGAATCAATACGCCGTAAAATGGAAATTGATGATGGGACTTCTGCTTGGGGTGATCCAAGCAAATACAACTACAAAAATGTGAATATGTGGAATAAAAATGTCCCAAATGGTAGCAGCAGTTCAGACCAGCAAGCACAGGTACATCAGCAGCTACTGCCTTCAAGTGCCATGTCCAGCAAGGAAAGCAGCAGTGGTTCTGGTAAGACCTACCTTTATGCAGACTTGGACATTCTCACTCTTGAAATGTTTTCTAAGGGCCTTAAGGTTTGGGGGAGAGGGTGGTTTTATCAGGGAGAACAAACCATGAACAACAGATTTGCAGCATTTAGGTTTCAGTAGGAAGAATCTGTCTCTAGAGTAAGCAGTGAGGCTGCTTTGCTTTATTTAGGTGGCTTTGGGTCTGGAAGAATTAAAATCATAATAATATCCCAAAAGGGAAAGTCTTGTGCTTTACCTGTGGTTCTAGATTAATTCATTTCTGTTGTGGCAGAAAAGCTTAATGTTCTCAAAGTAATAGGGAATAGAGTGGTGGGGAAAGCTGTTGCAAGGCTCTGTTGCAGGCTCAGGGATTTACTTGGGTCCTTTAATACACAATTTTGTGCCTTCTGTATCTTCCTATCTATGGTAAAGGTACTTGCCTCCTGTGAGCAGCGGTGCAAATCCATTTACATTGTGGAAACGGTTGTGCCTGAGAACAGAAACTGACCTTCTAGACTGGGGGTGTGGGGTTGTTTTTTTTTTTGTGTTTTGTTTTTTTTAACTAGATAAGCATGCATGATATATTTAAGTAGGCAAATGCCTCTAGTTCAATTTCAGCTCGGAGCAAACTGTCCACAATGAGGAATAGCTTAAATTTGAAACATAGCTTTTTTTCTTTAGGTATAGTTCTCTCAAGTGAGAGAAAGTTACTGAAATCAAAATGGAATGTCTCGTTACATACTGGGAGTGAGATATTGTAGATGTCTTCCATATGAGGAATCCTATTGCTGCAGTGTTTTGTTGATGTAAAACATGTATTAGTCTTGTTTACAGAACTATGCTCTATGTTATGGTCGTAAAGAACTCCTCAGTGTTTTACATAATGTTTTAAGGCTTGTTAAACTCACCAATAACTCGTACTGCTTTAAAAAGGATGGGGAGAGCCTCCTACTCCAGCCACTACTGTAGATAATGGAACATCAGCGTGGGGTAAACCCATGGATACTGGTACTAGCTGGGGAGAACCTATCAGCGATGCAGCGGGCACCTCTGGCTGGGGAAATGCTTCTCTTGGTCAACAGGCTTCTAGTAAACCTGGTATGTGCTTTTGTGGCTTCTTTGAATATTGGTATATGGTCGCTGTGAAACGAGAGATGCTGATCGAGGTGTGTGTGTGTGAATCCAAATACAAAAACGCTCGCATCTTGATGTGCATATAAATACAGAAGGTAGTTTTGCACCAAATGGACTATTTCCATAGCATGACTATCACCAGTTTTTGTTGTGGGAGATGCGTTCAGTTACAGTTTAGCAGTTGGCTTAACTAGTGACCTGTATTTTTTTTTTAAGTGCCACTGGATTTTGTTGTTATTGTTGCCCTTGACACATGTTACACTTATTGCACTTTATATTCAAGTATGGCTTGACAAACTAACTGTAACAAGGCAGTTGTTAAACCAGTTTATTCCTGGATTAAAAAGGGTGAATTAGCAACAAAAAAATTGCTTATTGAGGAAGTATCCTGCAGTAATTTTGATGTGACCAGTTGTTATGCTATGATTTCTCACATGGTACTAGTATATAATGTGCAACAAATGCAACTTCTGCCAAGGGCCTTAATGACGGTCCTCTTTGAGCTCCCTGGACCTATAAGATCCAGAAGAGGGTAGATTCTAGTATATGTCACAGTTAATAATATGGTTCAGCCAAAAAATTGGGTGTAGTCTGGCGACCTTGAAATTGGCTTTCATTGAGGGCTATTAATGACCAACTTCTCTCTTTAAAACCAGGGCCTAAATCTATGCAAGATAGCTGGTGTGGAGATGACATGTCATTGACAGGCAGTCGGCAGACCAGCTGGGAGGAAGAGGAGGATGTAGAGATTGGAATGTGGAACAGCAATTCATCACAAGAAGTTAACTCATCTTTAAATTGGCCACCATACATGAAAAAAATGCCTACAAAGGTAATTCAGAATTGATGCAGTTCCTAGCGACCCCTCACACAGGAGCGGTTTTATTTGGGGGGGGGGTGCAGTGCTTAATTTTTGTGTCCCAAAAGTACATCAGGATGGAGGGCTCTGCTGATGGCAGTGCCGTATGAATACACAGGCAACTTAGTCCTTGCTCTTAGAAGCTTGTGGTGTGAGCAACTCATTTGGTGATCACGTTTCAAGCACTGCAGAGTAACCTCTTTTATTTTTAAGGGAACAATGAAAGGTGGAAATAAGCAAGACGAAACATGGATACATCCGTTCATTAAGCAATTCACGAGCCTCAGTTTTTCAGTAAGTGTTGTATCTTTCTCCATCTTGATTAATATGCTGATTGAAGAGGCCAGTAGCGTTCTGCATTCTGATTTGAGCTTTCGGTTCTTTTTACCTTAATTTCTGTTTCTCCTTCCCTATTCGGTTCAATGTAAGAAAACTGTTGCCTGCTCAAAGACTTCTATTATAAGCATTACTGAATTCTAATCCCTGTAGCTTTTACTGATCCTTGGTGTGTTTTGTGAAGATATCCATCTTCACCTGTGCGTTGGGTGGGGAAATGATAGCAAAACTCGTTTTAAAATCACACTTGCTTTGTCCAAGGTTTGATTTTATTCTTTTTTTTCTTGCAGGATTCAGTTGAGATACTTACTCAACTGAATATATGGATCTCCTTATTTTAGTTTTAATAAAGGTTTTTATTAAACTGATTCATTTTATTACTTCAGAGAGAATCGCCAGAAGAAACCATACAGAGCAATAAGGCGGATATGTCTGGAGGTAAGCATAGGGGGATTTAGTCTGGTTTTATCCATTAAAAACGCTTTTTTTTTTTTTATTTGCATCCTTTCCTGAGTTGCTAAAATAGCTCTCATTCCCCCAGAGGAGCAAAGGGCCTGATTCTGTAAACTGGCATACGCTTGACCCATTCCGTTAATGGCAGCAGGATATCTCTCATGCATAAGTGTTAGTGCGGGAGGTTAATGGGAGCCATTTATCTGGGTACTTCCCTGATGAAATGTTTTGCTTTTGGAAAGGGTGGTTTCTGATGCAATACTGAGTTAATGTTATTCCAAGGAGCACCTTGTTTAGCTGTTCCAAGAGTTTTAATTTCAATAACTGTCCAAGATAATTTGTCAATGTATTTAGTGTTAGTTAAAATATCATTAGTGAATGACCAATTATATGGAGCTGGCCTGAACTCAGTAAGGTTGAGTGTTTTCCCTATATACATTTTTCAAATACATAGGATTAATTTGAAAAAGCTTTATATAGTAGAAGGATGTGTTTTTAAAACAATAAAATAAAAAACCCCCTTGCCATGTACCTATTACATAATTGATCAGTCTTTGCAGAGTTTGTTTAGAGTTGCATATAGTTCCATAGTTGTTAGGGGCTGGAAGGGACCTATTGTTAGCTTTGGACCATATTTTAAATGGTTTAAAGTAGACTTTTTTTTTTTAAACCTAGATCTACATTAAAATTATAAAGCATTTCACAGAGAAACAAATGGAATAATTACATTTTATTAGGCAAGCTAAAAGAGGAGGAAGTAGATGGCAAAAATAAATTGCATTTAAAAAAAATGTTTATATTACAATAAACCAAGGGGGTTATTAGCATACACAGTTTTCTTAATTAACTTACCATTGGTTTTTTAAAGGATTTTTTTGTGACTGAATGAAGTACCTATTAAAAGATCTTTTGAGCTTTTCCTTTCCAGATAAAAAAGTTGTTAAATATAACTCTTTAAACACCAGGAAACTGTTTACTTCTAGCATTAAAAATGTGTGGCTAAGATCAAGAAATCCAGGCTTTACGTTTTGAAATACTTGCCTTGCTTATCACAAAAATGGTGAAATCAGTTTTGTGTCAGATCCAGTAAAATGAATTGTTAGAATTTAGAAGCAGTACTATGGCAATCTCTTGAACTGAGTTGTCATATCATCATGTGCCTTTAAGGCAAAATGGAAATAAGAGAAAGTTTGCATTATTTTACATTATTTAAAATGATCTGTTTTTAGCCCTGTTTGATCAGCTTTTTTAAAGTATATCCTTATTTACAGGTGATGTCTTGAGGGGAAAAAAAGTGGGCTCTTCAGCTTCATAGCTCTTTTTTTCTTCTTCACCCAACAGGAGTATTGCTGGATAAACGAATGGAAATGGATAAGCCTGGCCTGAATGTCGGAGATTACAATCGAGTGATAGGGAAAGGCCCTGGTTCTCGTCCTCAGATTTCCAAAGAGTCTTCCATGGATCGCAGTCCTTATTTTGATAAGGTTAGTGTCTGCCTGGTTAACATTTTCAAACACTTCTTCAACTTGGACAGTGTTCTGTAGTTCTGATCTATGCGTCTCATAGCTTTCTACATGTGATGCAAAGATTAGTATTAATCCATGAGATGTGTTTGTCCTTTTTAACTTACCAGTAAATTATGCTAAGCACTTTATATAGCACTCTTCGTCTACTTGCTGTGCGGATAACACTAACCTGATCTTTTTTGTTTTCTGCTCGTTTCCTGCTGATGCTGGACTGTCATGTGACTCTTCCCTTCTGTTCCTGCCAATGGTTTCTACCTTCTGCTTGCTTGCTGGCTGGTTGTTGCACATCTGTTTGTCTGTCCAATCAGGATGGCATTGTAGCAGACGAGTCCCAAAACTTGCAGTTTATGTCCAATCAAAACATGAAGCTTCCCCCTTCAAATAGTGCACTACCTAACCAAGCCCTGGGCGCTCTAGCAGGGCTGGGTATGCAAAACTTGAATTCTGTTAGACAGGTAAGGGCCTGCACACATCCTTGGCATGTTATTTGATGAGAGCGTTTTATGCCTGTTGAATAACATCTTGGCTACTGTTTGGTTGACATGAGGTTAACTTCCAATTCAGAGGGGCGGGAGAAGCAATGAAGGAGGGGTATTGCCACTAACTTCCACTTCCTTTTCCAGAATGGCAATCCCAGTATGTTTGGTGTTGGTAACATAGCAGCACAGCCCAGGAGCATGCAGCAGCCTCCAGCACAACCTCTTAATTCATCTCAGCCTAACCCACGTGCTCAAGTGCCTCCTCCATTACTATCCCCTCAGGTAATTCAGTATCCAGTAAATGCTCTCATTGAATGCCAGGCTTTTGCTTTCAGTCACCTTCAGCTTTCTGGTGTGTTCCATTGGGAGAGATCTTCTAGACTGAGACAGGAACGTGTTAGAGTTTGGAGCGAGTTCTGTTCATCTCCTTGAATGGCTTCCTTTGGGGAAGAAAAGTACCTGAGTAGTCCTTCCAGTTGAGTTAATGAACTTGAAATTTGGGGTTAAGTAGATTCCTGGTAAACACCTCTTTCTTTGCTGGACCTGGGGAAACATTCTTAAAACCATTAAAGAATAAGGGTGCAGGGAAGCGGGTGAATTGTAACAGGATTCCTGCAATGGGAAGGTGGGGGACGGAGGGTGAAAGGTTGGCCTGCACACATGGAGAGCTCTAGGCACAGGCTTTTTCTATTAAGTGGTCTAGCAAAATTCTTTCCTGAATCTTTCCATTGCATTACTAACAATCTATACCCCCCCCTCCCCCCAATGTACCTTAGTCTGCCTTGGTTGGGGAAAGTGATCCAAGTCCAGTCCTAGGATCCTTGTCGTCTGCTCTTGAAGGGGCTACAGACTTTATTAAATGCTGCATATGTGTGTCTGTGAAGTGTAGTTCGGAGTGTAGGCATAGAGGCGCTGAGACTCTCTCTGCCACCAGGAAGTACAGTTGTCTTTCCTTGATTTTTCCCTTAAAGAAATCTGCACGTGGCAACATTCTTCAATTACAAGTTGCTAGCTGTAGTCTCTTCAGTTTGTTTTTAATAAATAGGTATCAGGCTTTGCATGTAAGTGGGTACCATGAAGAAAACAGGATGTGCAGCACAGCTGGGGAAAACATGATATAAGGGTCCAAGAGTGTGTTTAACTTGTTTGGTTTTTTGTCTTCATCTCGCAAAAGAATAATGCTGCCTAAATATACATTTCTGAGTTTACTAGCATTACTGTTTGATTAGCTGCATTTATTATCATTTCTCACGGGGAAACTTATTTGACATGTTCAGTCTTGAGCATTGCTGACCAAAGGTGGTTCTGTACAATTGCCCATCTACTATTTTTTTTTGTTGTTGTTAACCTTGATGTTCACTTGTCAAACTCCTTTAATGGTCACATGGTTCATTTGATAGGTTCCAGTATCATTACTGAAGTATGCACCAAACAACGGTGGCCTGAGTCCACTTTTTGGCCCGCAACAGGTAGCCATGCTGAACCAACTATCCCAGTTAAACCAGCTCTCTCAGATCTCCCAGTTACAAGTAAGCAGGACAAACCAGTCGCTCTCTTTCCAATCTTAAAATCTGTTTAGAAACCTCATACCTGATCCCTGACCCTTCATGAAAATATTGTGTCTCCTAGCGGTTGTTGGCTCAGCAGCAAAAAGTGCAGAATCAGAGAAGCATGCCTTCTGGTGGGCGTCAACAGCAGGAGCAGCAGGTACTGTCAGAAATGAAAGCTTCCTTCTGTTAGTTCAAGCTGTGTTGCTGATCTTAGAATATAATTATAATAAGGAATTTACAAGTTCATGTGGTGATTTCCACAGTGTTTGGACCACGGATAAGATTGCAGTTTAATCGTAGTGGTGGGTTTTCTTCTGTTACTATGTGCAGGTAAAGGCGGACGCATTGGTGGTGTTAATTGTTCTCACGAAGGGTGGTTTCCACACCGCCATTTAGTTCATGAATGCTCTGGGTTTTTTCAGGGTCGATCACTTAGTATGCAGCAACAGATGATGCAACAGTCTCGTCAGCTTGATCCAAACCTGTTGATGAAGCAGCAGACTCCACCATCTCAGCAACAGACACTCCATCAGTCAAGCATGAAATCTTTCTTTGAGAATGTCATACCCCATGCTACTCCTGAGCTGCAGAAAGGGCCATCGCCAATAAATGCATTCAGCAGCTTCCCGATAGGTGGGTTTCTCTGGGTGACCCCACTGCAGTCATCAGGTGCCTGTGGTGTTGTGGAATGCACAGCTTTCTCTTTTGTCACTATTTGGGTTTTCCTTTATTGGAATGAGACTGATGTAATCTCGTTAGCACTTCCTTAATAACAGCAGCAGCTTGCTCTCCTCTTCTTGTGTTTGCTCAGTCCTCTGTTTAGTAAAATTCACCCACCAAGAAACTTGGGCCATTTCCAAAGGTGAAAAAATCTGTATGACAGCACAGAATGCTTCATGTTCTTGTAGAATGCCTTTCTCCTTGTGTTTCTTATCCTGTGGGTTTGGAGCTGCTCATACTAAAGCCTAATTGAGTCATGACTGGGAGACCCCAAAGGACTTGGGGGATGGTATCTGTGTGAGGAATCCATATGAAAGGTGTTTCTTTGATCATCAACTACAGACTCAGGGAAGCTGTTATAATATAGATAATGCCAAATACAGCTTAGTTGTGGTTGCTTGTCGAACTGCTTTAACGGTGTTACAAATGTTTAGCTCTTTAAAGAATGGTTGGACCTTAACAAATGCAGTGTGTCCTTTTTCTCTTCCCCTTTTTTCCTACATTTCCAGGCTTCTATCCAATTTCCGCTTCAGAAATTCCAGGCTTGTATATTTTCTCCTTTCTTAAGTCCCTTTCTATTGCTCTTTTTTTACATCTTCCTAGAGTCATAATCCCTCTTGCTCTCCTTCCTTATTCCTGGTTCCTTTTCTTTCCCTTTACGTTGGCTTTTCTCCCACATCTTTCCCTCCCTGCCACTTGTGCTGGGCTAGTCACTTTGCGTTCTTGTTTCCTTACTCTATAGACAAGCTGGTTGATTTTTATTTTTTTTTAAGATGCCGCTGCTGAGATCCCTGTGCTTAGCAGTGGAGTGGTGCGGAGCCAACGGATCAGTGCAGACCGTGGTGCTCAGCTGCATGTGGCGTACCAGAACTTTGCTCGTGGCCAGTTTGTAACTGAGGCTACTGCTTAATAGCTGCTGCTGCCTCATCCCTAGATCCTGCTTTCTGGTAGCTAGTTCAAAAGAGGATCTATAACAACAGTGTTCACATGTGATTGTTAATTCCACAGGACTTTTTGCAAAAAAGGAATATTAGCCATGTCCTGCCAAGTTTCAGTTTTGACATGCTTCCTGTGTAGATTGGTAACATACAAAGCAGGATTCTTTGTCCATGTGTATTAGCTGAGTAAAGTAATCCACAGTTTACAAGGTACATTTCTGTTCAGCAGAAACTTGGTGTCTGTTGTGCACGTAAGCATGGGAGCTGGAGCCGGTTACCTTATTGAGAGTGATTCTTTGGCTGTGAATGTCTTTTTACTACTTGAAGTCCCTGGTGTTCTAAGACCAAATCTGAAATGCTTCTGTGATCAGATGTGAAAAATGACTGCATGGCTAGCTAGTCCAGACAGTGGACTGAGGATGAAATTTATCCCTTGCTGCAGAAAGAACAAATAAGGGGCTTTTTGCATAAAAATCTGCATAAGGGATGGAATCCACATTGTTAATTAGATCCAGTGTGTGGCTCTTCTGATGCCCTCTGGAAAGGTTCCCATGGCCTCTTCTGCACTAACTAACATCTTTAGAGCTGGTATCAGGGAAGCAGAGATCTCAGATTCAGTTGCATTTCTCACAACTCCTTGCAAGAAGCATTTAGCAAGGAACCTTGGATAGTCAGGAGCTGAAATAATTGTATTATCCTTTCTTCTTTGAACCATTGACAGTCAAGTCAAACAACCAAAGAATCATGGACGTTGCTTCTGTCTAACAGGGAGGTAGCAAAATGTTAGCTGTGAGGTTCCCTAAGGAGTGCTACGAGTAGTGACAGCCTGTCTGGCATCACTGTCTCCTCTTTTCTTTATAAAGGGAGCTTATATATGGCAGCAGAAGCTGGCCTGGGAGAAGAGTAGTGTCAGAGTATAGCAGGTCATAGAATAGCAGTAAAACTTGGACAGTCCTTTGACTCTTTGGGTGGTGTTTTCATAAGCTACTAAAGAGCCATGTACAGGAATGAAGAGTGGTGTAAATCAGTAAAGATTTGACAGCAAAATGCTGCTTCAGACTTGAGAATTCTTTGCAATGGGATTTGCAGCCTCTGCCACTTTGCTTGCCACAAGCAGGATCTCCTGTGGACAGACTGAGCTGGCTACCATCAGCTTCTGTCCGCAGTTCTAAACCTTAAGGACCTGGAGCAAGTGGAGGAATGCCAGAGTCAATACTTGTTCATTGAGCTTGAGTATGAAATACTGGGTTCCCATATGAGAATTACAGCAGCAGTCCAGATAGTTCCTATGTCTTTGGCTTGGGATGCTGTTGGTCCTCATAACTCGCTCACTGCTGGCTTAACATTTAAAAATCCCATCTGATTCCACAGTGCAGACAAATCTCACTTTTCTACTTGTTTGGAGTCGGGGTTAATGTTCTGTGGCAGCAGGATGTGTGTAAATAACAAGTAAAGGCGTCTGCAGCTTTGTGCAAAGTACTTTTGGATGTCTGTAATATGCAGTCTAGCTGTCCAGTGGGTGTCCTGTTGAATGGCTCAGTCAAGCATGGAAATGAGTCTGGAAAGCAAGTGTAACTGGTACTGAATGCGGACCCCTATGGACCATCTCTGAGGTGTCTTGTGATTGAATGTGGTTTTTTCAAGATATACCACCAGTGCTTTGCTGCACGGATGAGATTGACACTATTTACCAAAAGCTAAATCTTCGGGGCTTGGAGAACCTTGAAAGAAATCAGGACCTTGACTTGCAACTGAACACTTCGGTGCTGATCTGAGATCAGTATTTTAAATGCAGGGCTTCTTTCGTAATGTTTACTTCAGATTTTATTTGTTCTTTTGATGTCTTACCCAGTTTCTTCAACAGCTTTTTTGCTGGTGTTTCTGCATGAAGGCCTCAGCTGAGGACTCCAAGTGCTGGCACTGCTTTGCTTATGTCTTTAGTAGGAGGTCACTGTGTTCAGTGCTGTTAGGCATCTTAAATAAAACACAGTGAATTGGAAGCAGCAGAGCAATGTGATTTTGAAAAGGTAGTCAGGGAAACGGTGTCTGAGGGCAGGAAAAACGCACCTGGTCTGGTCTCTTTCACAAGCAATCTGTATTTCTAGGCATGAATTCAAACTTGAATGTAAACATGGATATGAGCAGTATTAAAGAGCCACAATCACGACTGAGGAAATGGACTACAGTGGACAGCATTTCTGTGAACACATCACTAGATCAGAACTCCAGCAAACATGGTATGTTGTCTGTGTTGGCAGACAGTGCCTGATGTAGCAGCTTGATGTTTGTCTGTGTGTGTATTAAATTTCCATTCACACCATCTTTGGTGTTTTATTGATGGTCTTTTACTAGTGTTGCCATTTGTTTTATTGACCTAATTTTTCTTTAATTCTCTGCACTAGAGATTTCATACTACAACTTGCTGTGTATTTTTGGCACCAGTCTGTAGTCTTCTACCACGTGTCTTTACTTTGAAGCTGTTTTGTAATGAGATGGGCAGAACTTGTTAAACATCCTTGAAACCAGACAAAAGCGAGTTGTTAGAATGTGGTCTTTGTGACTAATTTCTGCCATAACCTGAAACAGCATCTTTTTTTATTTTTAAAACAAAATATCTAGGTGCTTTGACTTGTTAAAGTATTAAATTAATCCTGGTCTCTTGTAGACTAACTGTTTGATAATAGATGAATATAAAAGCATAAGCTTAATGTCTCATCATTCAATGTCTGGTTTATGATCCTCTACATTATAAAAGCACAGACTGTTTGTCAAAGTTGAAAAAATGGGATTATTTTATCCAATGTGGTAGAATAAGCAGGAAGACCTAGAATGTGAATCAGGGCTATGTTTGTATAGTTAACACTCCTGGTGTTTCAGCTACTTGAAGTTACTTCTGATTAAAACTTGGCAATCTGAATGAACAACTTTTGTTCTAAAGATAGTTGTAAGTGTTTCTAATGGCTTCTCATTGCAGTTTAGACCAGGGGTTGCTTAGGTATATTTTTAGATTTGGCAGCTGCTTTAACTCTACGAAAAGGGCTTGCTGCCTAAAGCATTTCACTGAGTTACGGTACTGCCCTTGCTTGTTCTCAGGGTCATCTAGCTGCCAGTGCTGGAAGGTCTTTTGTAGGGATCACCACAAGTCCACGGTGAGAGTCAGGAGTGAAGACCTTACCCACTGGGCTTTTTAGACGGCTGTGTGTGGTACTGATGTTGCGTAGGCAGGGGACTGGGGCAGTGGAGGGGCATATCTGACTGTTCTGTTTCTCTTAACAGGTGCTATTTCAAGTGGTTTCAGGCTGGAGGAGTCTCCCTTTGTTCCATATGACTTTATGAACAGCAGTAATTCACCAGCCAGTCCTCCAGGATCTATTGGGGACGGCTGGCCACGTGCCAAATCGCCTAATGGCTCTAGCAGTGTTAACTGGCCACCAGGTAAACTTGAGTAGCATTCTGATCTTTTTGTGCCCTGCTTCCAGGTTCTGCAGTACTGCTTATGTGGTCCTTTGCTCATAACAAGTAAAAACCTTTTAGGCCAGAGGTGCAACAGGGTGTTGAGGTTGCTGGCTTTGCACATAAATAATCTTCCCATCCTTGGAAATTCTGCTCTAGTAGGCCGGGGGGCTGAGAAGTAGGAGTGATGAAAATAAAGTGGGGGAAAAAAAGACATGTTGGGTTGTAGGCCATGGCTAGGAGTTCGTAAGGCTTGGGGAGGGGTTCTTCTGTAAGAGGGCTGCTAACTCGGTATTCTGACTCTCTGCTTCTCTCCATCTTGTTCCTAGAGTTTCGTCCTGGCGAGCCATGGAAAGGTTATCCAAACATTGACCCTGAAACTGACCCTTACGTCACTCCTGGCAGTGTCATAAACAATCTTTCAATTAATACTGTGCGGGAAGTTGACCACCTCAGGGACAGGAACAGTGGTACGCGTCAGCATTGCGTTTGCTAATAGCCACCCACGGATCATTATCCATTCGGTTGAAGATGGTTTGCTGCTTTCCCATTGCTTGTTTAACATAGATGGCGTGGTGGGTTTCATAGCTAACAGGCTCTTCCTGGAGTCTGGTGGTTTCTGGGTGCAGTGTATCCATATGCAGAGCTTGCTGGCGTGTAATGAGAATGCGTAGCAGCAGTGTGTGTTCAGCACAGTCCCTGTGTGTAGTGGTTTTGAAGGCTGGTGAAACAACGTGGCAGAATTGCCATGTGTGACCATAGCAAGCAGTGGCTTGAGGGCTGAGGTGAATGGAGGGGTTTCTAATCTGGGCCCATTAAGACCCACAGCCTAGATGTGCGATTCATGCCTTTAGTTACTCAGTGCAGGGCAGTAGGTAACCCTCTCTGTAACTTGCACTCTTCTTTCAATAGGGTCATCCTCATCTTTGAACACCACGCTGCCTTCAACTAGTGCCTGGTCATCCATTCGTGCCTCCAACTACAATGTTTCCCTCAGCAGTACAGCACAAAGCACTTCAGGTAGCACCTGTTTGCCTTAGACACAGCACTCGCGGTGAGGCACTGCACATTCATTAAAAGCAGTGCTAACCGTTTCCCCTCAGTGGTAGCTGTAGTCATTTCCAAGGTGGTTCATCTGGTGCAAGTTGCTGAACTGTGTAGTTTTTGCAAGCCTTCACACTCCTTTCCTAGAGTTCCTTAAACACAATGTGCATCTGTCCAAATGGATTGGAGTCAGTTGGGAGGATGCATGTGTTCAGTTGCTACCGGGGGGAACAGTCGTCTGTTGCTTACTTGGGTGACAGATGCTTGGAAGAAGCAGCAGCACCTCTGTAACCATGCTGGTATCTCCTGTCTTCAGTGCACAATGAGGAAAGACTACCCAAAATAACAGAAACAACTTGCATTACCCTGTGTAAAGATCTGAGAGATGGGGATTAGAAAGCAGTTCTAAGGTTCCTGCTTTCCCTTCAAATGTGTTTACAGGTTCCTATGGCATCTCCAATTCCCCAAGCACCATGTCTCTAGATGGCAGTGCTGCAACTCCACTGTGCCACTGGTTTCTGACCTGTTTGTTGTAAGGTGGCAGTAACAGAAATGATGCAGCTATCATCACTCTTTATTTTTTTTTTAGTAGCCAGAAACAGTGATTCCAAATCAACATGGTCTCCTGGATCAGTCACTAACACCTCTCTGGCTCATGAGCTGTGGAAGGTCCCTTTGCCACCTAAAAGCATCACTGCTCCATCCCGCCCACCACCGGGGCTGACAGGCCAGAAACCACCTTTGTCCACATGGGATAACTCCCTACGTTTGGGTGGAGGATGGGGAAATTCTGATGCCAGATATACCCCTGGTAAGTGTTAAACTAGGCAATCTCTTCTGTGTGTGCAGGTGAGAAATGATTGTGGTTATCACTGTCAGGTTCATCCTATGAAAGATTAGAGCCAGCCTGTGTTGTTCGTTTTGTTTTCTTAACCCCATTTGTAGGGATTTTTCTAATGACCAAAGTGGATTCTTTTACTTTTTGAGTTTGCTACATGTAGCAGTAACATGAACTGAGTTCAATATTCATTCTGGCCATGGTGTTAGCTGAGAGGTATTTAGCCATGTTAGTCTGAAGTCAGAAGGGACGGAGGCTAGATACACCCCTTTCTAGCATTAGCTTCCACCTCTTCCTAGGCTCAAGCAGGCTACTTGCCACTGCTGGATCTGGAGATCGTGGTTCTGCTGACTTTCCCAAAAGAGCCAAGTGGATTTTGGAAGTGTAGTGTCTCTTCCAACGAATGTAGGAGCAGTTCTGAACTTATGACAGTAGGCAAAAATGAAGATGTATGGGTTTCATTTTATTTTAAATGGTTTCTAAGACCAGTTACAGTTTAAATAACAGCAGCATGTAGCTACCGATCACCTCAAGCCACCCAAGCACGTAAAAGTAAACAGACAAAGAGTTAAGGACACTATTATGCCAGGCCCACACAGATGCTTGCTTAGCAGTTTGACCTCTAAGAGGGGAAGGTCTGCACTTCCTCACATTTTCCTGCGCTCTTAACCATTTCTGCTAGCGAGGATGTAGCTTTCTACACACCTGCGCTATTTACTTATTAGCATGGCGGGGTATTTACTACTTATTTTCCCTTGTTTAGGTTCAAGCTGGGGTGAGAGCAGCTCAGGGAGAATAACAAATTGGCTTGTTCTAAAAAACCTTACACCTCAGGTAAGCACGATGGAGATGTCGGTATTGAATGCACTGTATTGGAAATGCAGCCCTGGGACGGACTATAGGTGGCACTGTCACCCTCGAGCACTTCTTACATGCAGCCCTCGCTTTGTGTAAGCTTCTGACGCCTTGTGTGTTTGCTCCTCAGATCGACGGCTCAACCCTGCGTACCCTGTGCATGCAGCACGGTCCACTAATAACATTCCACCTTAACCTCCCACATGGTAATGCTTTGGTCCGTTACAGTTCAAAAGAAGAGGTAGTGAAGGCACAAAAATCTCTGCACATGTAAGTGTGGGTCGGAATTGCAACTGGCAATTGATTTGGTCACTGGGTTGGCCGAGTGGCACACGGGAAGGGTGTAGGGAGCTCCTTGGGGTCCAGGATTGATGAGCAGGGGGATTCCTCCTTAGCTGCGGAGGCATTCCCAACACTGGTCAGCACACGTGCAGCAAAAGGGGCTCCCTCCCCCTGTTCAACCTCCTTTTCTCCCTTTCTCTGCAGGTGTGTATTAGGGAACACTACTATTCTTGCTGAGTTTGCCAGTGAAGAGGAGATTAGTCGCTTCTTTGCACAAGGCCAGTCTCTGACTCCTTCTCCTGGCTGGCAATCTCTTGGATCCAGCCAGAACCGACTTGGATCCATTGACAGTTCCCATTCGTTCTCAAACCGTAATGATCTAAATCACTGGAATGGTGCTGGGCTGTCGGGAACTAGCAGTGGAGACCTTCATGGCACTTCACTCTGGGGGAGCTCCAACTATTCCACAAGCCTGTGGGGCACCCCGAGCAGCAATGACACCCGGGGAATTAGCAGCCCATCCCCCATCAATGCTTTCCTTCCTGTTGACCACCTCGGTGGAGGTGGAGAGTCCATGTAATCTTTTACTTTTTCAACTAATAAACTGTGACCTCAAGATGTAACAAAGCAGCACTAATTGGACTTTTCACCTACAGCAAGGGGGTCACCTGTGGAAACAGTTACTTTCTGCACATTTTCCACTTTGTTTTAGCCCAAAACATATCAGTTTAAATACTTGAATCATGCAGGCCAATAGTATAATGTGAAAAAAGTATATATTTACACTTCCAGATAGTGCTATCCATATAAAACTGCTTGGAATGAGCTCATTTGTGTATATTCATCATGTTTATTCTTTGCTTCTTTTTTTTTTTTTTTTTTTTGCATTTTGCTGATGATGTTGGAGTATGAGCTTTTTAACTTTTGCACTGAATGATGTTCTCTCTGTCTAATCGGCAATATCGGGGAGGCAGCAGTTCACGTGTAAATGTTTACTCAAGGATGTTCTTAAAAACAGTGTGCGCTCCCTACTATGCCTTGATGTATGCCTACCTTATTGTGGCGTTTCAAGAACAAGTTATGATACTGACTTAGGATTATGAATGAAAGTATTGCACCAGTTTTTTCATGTGTAAAACTAAAGAATTTAGCTCTACAGTTTAAAAAACTGTGGCCACAGCTGTGACTTGCAACCCAGCCCGCCAGCCAGGGGGGGTCCTGCACTTTCAATAGGCTTTCAATTTTGTTTTGGGGGCACCCGTGTCGGGGCCTCCTTGTTTACAGAATATTTTGTTTTTGTTTTTGAGAAAGATGTTTACTCTTCCATCATTTTAAAAATTTTTAAAAAGACAAAAAAAAATTGAGAATGAAAAAGATGCTTTCTATCTCTGGGAATAATGAACAGTGTTTGGCCATGTCCTTTTGTTTTCTATTCCTGTCTCCTAAATCAAAGAGCATGGCTCTCAGGAAAACCAGTTCCCCAGTAAAAACTCCTTGTAGTTTCTTATAGGAAAAAAAAACTCAACTTTTAGCACTGATACTACTTATTGCTCTGTAAGACTTTTCTCTGCCAAAAAATCGCTTCAAGCTGGAGTTTGACACACTGCTTTCTGACGCTGTCTTTTTATTAGTGAGTGGTGGTGGTTTGCTAATAATCTATAGTTATACAATTTTTTTGTAATCCCATCGAGTGGCTCCGTTTCTGCTCTTGTGACTGTGTTAACGTTTAACTGTCGTACCTTAAAGCCGATCTGAGTAACTATGCATACTGTAACCAAGTTATTGGGCTTACAGAATTGTTTGTTGTATAAAAAGTTTTAAATGTTCAAAGAGTTCTCACAACTACTTTCTTGCAAAAGTAACGAGTTACATCTTTTTGCCACAAATGGTACTATTATATGATGCTTGCTTGGTTGAAGACTGAGAGACTAGGCAAGGGTAAAAAAATTTTAACAGTGCAGAAATCGCCATCATTTCATTGCCTTGATTCTAACTGTTTGTGTCCTAAGATGCAAAAGAAGTCAGTGGCTTTTAACTGTTTACAAATAGAATGTGATTGTAAAATGTACAGTTTGGTTGTGTTTGAATTATGAAGTTTCTCCAGATATTAATAAATCATGACATTTCTGGCTGCTCAGCATATAACTGTTTATTTTTTGTGATTTTTATTTGTAGGCTGTTTTCTATACTATGAAAATATCACGATGATGCTATTTGCTGTGTATTCCCATAGTCTGGTTTTCTTTTATTCTGACGCATTAATTTTTAAGAAGTAACCCTGCATTTTATTGTCAGATCTCCCTCTACATCCACTCAGAGATGAGATTATAAGCTTAGGAAACTGCAGCTTGCTTTTCCTTCCCCTCTTCTTGTGTGAGCACCTTCAGGATCGCGTTGTCCTAGCCCCTGCTGTACTTCACAAGCCCTCGCTTTCATCTGCCCCCACCATCTGTGCCCAGCTAGATCCTCAACAGGACACTTGCAAATGAGGAGAGCATTTTGGAAAATAAAAGTTTAATACTTAAAAATGTCCTGGTGTTAAAATTTATACCTCATTGACATGAATCGCGATGAACAATGCAGCAGTGCGGAATTTGTATTTCAATCTTCACAGTGGCTTAGCTTGTTCTGAAATGGCTGTAGGGCAGACCATCTATGTACATAGTATGATGCAACGTTCAGAAACTGTTAAAGACTTTTCTTTGCAACCCGCCAGGTATAAGTCGTTAACTCTGTCGGATGCCAGCGTTGCGTGTCCCTCGACACTTCTCTGTAACTACTTTACTGCTAACAATGCTGTCCCAAACCAAAGCTGGCTTCCAAAGTCCGGTCTGAAATCATGTCGAAAAGTTTAGCTGATAATCTTCAGGACTCCTGCACTGAGTAAAACTGACATCATACCTGCATTGATTGTATTGTCCAAGTGTTTGAGATTCCTTCACCGAGCTTGTTATGTGAAAATAAAACGTGGTTGGTTTTAAAAGCTGAACAGAGTTGCCTGTGGTGTGTTGGCTGCTGTCTAGGCTGTCCAGCTCCTTTCCAGATTGACCAGCTCCATGCCCTCGCAGTAGGAGTGAGGCCGCCGGGCTTTGTGCTGTGGGGAAAATGGATTCATCTGTTAGTGATGGGTGTGTTGTACTTGCCCCAGGGCCCCTTCCCCCATGTCCAAATGTGAGTCTGAGGGGCAAAGAGGCAGCCCACCCCACTCAGTTTGCCCTCTTCCTGGCAGCACACAGATAAGCGAATATGTGCATGTCACAAATAGGGGGACGTGGCTGCCGGAGGAGCGTGGGTGTCCTGCTTACTGGCCGCTGTCGGGAAAGCTGGTGCAGGAGGGGAAACGGTGTCCACTGAATGGGCTCCATGGGCCAGCTGGAGACAGAAATGTCACTGGCTTTCCCCGAGTCAATCATGGGGTCGTTCATGCTGCTGGAACTCGTTTCCCAGTCGTAGTGGAAACTGGAAGGCAAGATGAGGGTTGAGGACCAAGAACTGGGCTCCCCTTTGCCTTCCTCTCTCAACTGCTGCCTGGCCCCTGTTCCCCCGCAATGGTTCATGTAGTGCTCGTGGGGTGCAGCCCTCGGAGGGGACTGAATGGGGAAGGGCAGTGGCAGGGGTCCAGTGTAGCTGCCCCGCCTGTTCTCTGTACCCCAGCAGGAGATGAGGCCTTTCCAGACCCATTTCAAAGCAGCCTTTTGGCTTGCGAGGCCCCAGACTGCCCTGTTTTCTGCTGCAGGGAGATGCCATAGAAGGCACAGGCTGCTCCCTGGCCTCCGGGGCTGGTGACGGGCCAAGTTGCTCTTTCCATAGCTCTGTTCAGAAAGTGGCAATAATAGCGGAAAGTTTGTGGGAGCCCACTGGCCTTTTCCCTAAACAGGTGCCTGCTGTCCTGCCCTACATGGCCCCAGGCCTAGGACAAGGAGGGTCCTGGTCCCAAGCGCCTGGCCACAGCACCCTGCCTCCTGGATTACCTGGGTTGGCAGGCAGCACGGAGGGGTGGTGTGGGCTGTGGCTTGCTGCCATCAGCGAGCAGGGAGTCGTCCTTGCAGCTGCAGCAGCCATTGTCCAGCACCTGCAGGTGCAGCACCTCCTCGGAGGGGCAGAAGGCTGGGTTGTCCAAGGAGTTGGCGGAGGCCAGCCAGGACTGCGACCAGTACTGGGCTGAGATGTCGTCCAGCCGGCAGAACCGCCTGTAGCTGAGAGAGGAGGGCGAGGGGGTCCTGGGGGGCTGTGGTCCCAGGGCTGGCGCTAAGGCTGTCCTCGTGCCAGCATGGGCCCAGGGCCACGCTAATGGCAGCTCCCCCAGGATGCTCTGACCTGTGCCAGCGGCAATGCAGGGCCTCTGCCTGGCTGGCCAGGAGGTGCTAGCGTGGGTAATGCCAGGTTCTGCCCTCCTGCCTCTTGCTCGCAGCTGGAGCACATGGGGTGCAGCTACAAGCGTCCTATCCAGGCTGCACCAGGCCACGCCAGGGGCTCGGCACCAGCATGCATCTGAGCCTGGGGCTTGGGCACCTGGACTGCGATGCACCCCCTGCCCCAGCACAGCCTGTGCATCCCACATCTCGCCTCGCTGGCACCCCCCAGCCCTGCTGGTGCCCCTCACCCCCCACCTGCAGCCCTTCCCCCCTCCCACGCTCCAGCCCGGGTTCCTCGGGGCCGGACATCCGTGGCTGTGGCCTGTCCCTCGAAGGAAGCCCTGGGGATATCGCGCCCGCGCAGGCAGGAAGCGCGGCTGCTGCCAAGGCGCTGAGTGCACAACCCCACCCTCCTTGCACCGAGCACTGACCTTCGGGGCAGGCAGAGGAGGGAGCTGGGCCTGACACCCGCGCCAAGGAGCGGGGAGGGAACCGGGGGCCAAAGGGCTGGGAGTGAGGAGCACTGGCCAGGCAGGGGGCTGTGGTCTTGGGTGCGGGCCGCTGCACTGGTGGGCACCGGTGGCATGCAGGGCAGGGCAGGCGCTTAGGTTGCGTGGCCTTCGGAGCCCAGCACTGCCCTTCTCTTCCAACCCCCCCATGTCTGCCCAGGCCTGGGGGGCTCAGCGCTGCCCCCGGGGCGGTGGCTGGGAGCAGGCTGGGCCTGGCCCGCAGCCCCGCAGGTGCTCGAGCCACGTCTTCCTGCCTCTCCCCTGGCTTCAGCCCAGGGCAGCCGCTATCGGCCCCTGCAGCCTGTTGACCTTGGCCCCGCTCCAGCTGGCCCAGCCCAGTGGCGTCGGCACGGCCAGCCCCCACAAGGATAACAGCCCCAGGCCGCCTGCCCTGTCCTGCCGCCCCCCCCCAGCACAACAGCCACGGTCCGGCGCAGGGAGCCGCATGCAGGGCGGTGCTGTCCCAGGCGGGGGCCGCACGTGCTGGGGCCACAGCAGGATGCAGCCACGCAGGCGACGCCTGGCTCTGGGCTGAGGCCATCGGAGCGTGAGGCGCAGGCAGCGATCGTGCTGCTGCTCGGGCCTCGTCTAGAGCCCCGCGTGCAGCTCCAAGCACTGTGGTTCCAACAGGCACGGAGCAGCGAGCGGGGTTCGGAGGCAGCGCGTGCCAGTGTCTGGGCTTCCCCAGCTCCCAGGCTCTGCACAGACCAGGCAGGAAGTTTTTCCCCTCCTTTGCTACAGCTGTCGGGGGGGGTGCCCAGGCTGTGCCCTGGGTCCTGCCCTATTTGCCCTTCAGTCCCCTGCCCCGTGCCGACACGACAGGTGCACGGCCTCTCCCCCCCGTGCCTGCCGGTCGCGTCAGCTCACCTGCTCTTGGTCTGGTCAACCTTGGCCTCCAGCAGCAGGGTCTTGACTCGCCGGATGACCAGGCCAGCGATGACAGCGCCCACCAGCGCCACGCTGAGCAGAACCCCGCAGGCTGCGCCCAGCAGCCCCTGGTGCGTCACCTTGTAGTCGCAGCGCAGCCCCATGAACCAGTAGTCGCTGCCCACCGGGCACCTGGAGCACCGGGCATGTGGGTCAGGTGCCACTGCTCCCCGTGAGCGGCCTGCAGCTCCGGGGCTGCCAGCACCACCCCTCCCCCGCCAGGGCTCCAGCTTCCCCAGCCCCGTGCCCGGGGCCCACACTCACTGGCACACTGGCTCATGGGCCCGGGGGTGCATGCAGATGCCGTGGTTCTTGCAGTAGTTGCGGTGGCACACGGACGTGCAGCTGGCATTGCCCTCTCCACGGCTGACGCACTCGAACCCGGCCGGGCATGCGAAGAGCAGTGTGCAGGGGTCCAGCCGGGTCTCTGCGGGCAGGGAGGCGCGTGGCGGGGTCAGACGGGCCACCCACCGCCCTGTCTCGCCATAGCAGGAGACTAAAGAGGCCAGGCCCAGTCAGGTTAGGAGCGAGAGGCACGAAGGGGGGGCCTCTCTGGGGAAGTCGCTGGAGATTTATCGACATTGCCTCTCCACAGGGGCACTACATGACACTAGGACCAGGTCAGGAAAGCTGCAAGGAGGAGCATCCCACGGGGCTGCTGCATGCGGTGCAGCCCAGGCTTCATGCCACAACCCCCCCGGCCGGCGTGAAGACTGCACGTGACAGACGAACTAGGCCCTTTATTCACAAACACCATCGCGACGGGCGAGGAGCTGCTGTCACCCCCACGGACGAGCACAGCTGCAATGAGACATACTAGTAAACTGGCACGGGGGAGCGGGGTGTAACCCAAGCGAAGCCCCACGTAAGGTAGATCTACAGCATACTGGTACTGCTAGCCAACTTGCTCACCAGATGCTTCTCAATGGAAAAAGCCCCAAAAACAGACCAAAAAAACCCCTCAGACTGGAAAGTACAAGCATCCCAAAGTCCTGGGTTTTACAAGCCCCTTCGCAACAATGGAGCTGGATGCTGCCATTAATGAAGAAGGGTGTTTGTACCCAACAGCTTGCAAAGAACCATTTTTCCAGCTATTGATTTGGTCTACTAAAGATAATCACCTCTCCCCGAAGAACCTCGTCTGCCCGCATCCTTGACCCAACGCGGCTACAACCAACACCCCCGCTACTAACACACCGAAGACCAGGCAAGCAGCCCGCCTTGACAAGGTACTTAATGAGCAAGTCAAGCAATTGGGACCCCAGCCTCGAGAATGGCTCCTCCGCCTCTACAACACAGTGAACAAATTCCCAGATACAGCGACACGCTCAAGGCGTGGCACCTCTAAAGCTGGGGACAACCCTCACAGCCGCTTACAACGCAGGCAACCACTGCCGGCTGCTCCACCAGACCCTGGCGAAGCGCCATGCTGCGCAGCGCTCGGACGAACCCCACTTGAACACAGACTACTGGAGGGGCAGCGAAGCACATGGAGGCCTGCCTGGATCCCCGAGGCTGGAGCCAGCCGGGCTGCGGACGGGGCAGCCACGGGGCCTGGGGCCGGGGCCGTGCTGCAGCAGGGACTCACCGAGCACGGCGCCACGTAGCACGCTGGCGTTGGCGATGCGCAGGCCGGACTGCACGGTCAGGTTGAGCAGGGCTCCCACGCCGGGCGCCGGCCAGCGGCCCCGCTCCAGCGCAAACAGGGCGTCGTACTCCAGGACTGCGCCGCCCGGCCTGGGGGGAGAGCGCAGCCACGGGGCCAGTCAGACACGGCCCAGGCCACAGGCGGGCGCCCAGCGCATGCGCCGGCTGGACAGCTGCGAGCTGGAGACGCGACCCCAGGCCACCCCGGGGCAGGGCCCGTGGCCGTGGCACCGCCGGCACGGCGTCATCGCGGCCACGCGTAGCCCAGCGGCAGAGCTCACCAGGGCTGCAGCGCCAAGCGGGGCCGTGGCTGCTCCCATCCGACCCTCTTCACTTCCAGGCGCTGGAAGCCCGGCACGGTGGCCAAGAGAGGAGCGACCTGCGCAGCACAACAGGAAGGGCCACGTGAGAGGAGAGAAGGGGGCTGCGGACCCCGGTGCCCCCGGGTCCGGGCCGTGCCCGAGGCCTCACCGTCTCGTTGAAGCGCCGCACCAGGCCCTGGTGCTCCCGCGATGCTGGGTCCTGGAGCGCTGGGACCAGCTCCATCTCCAGCACCAGCTCGCAGGGGACGCGGAGGACGTGCGCTGCGGACGAGGGGCCCGGGCCAGCCCGGGGGCACGATCACAGCTCATACCCCGAGCCCCCCGCAGCCCTGCCCCACCGGCTCCAAGCCGGGCTGCAGGGGTGGTCACGGCTAGTCCGAGCCTCGCCTGACGCAGGACCAGCCCCATCCAAACCAGCCCAGACAAACCCTGATGCAAGCCGGGGGGGAGCCCGGAGCTGCACGCGCCGCTCTCGATGAGCCCTGCCCAGCGCCGCGGTTCAGCCCAGCCCCGCGCTCCTGGAAGCGGGCAGCCGTCACAGGTGCCCCCCCGGGGCCGCCACCCTCCGGGGCCGCCACCCTCCGGGGCCACGCAGCCAGACCCTGCCCTGGGTTGATGCCCACGGGGGACGGGGTCACCCCACAATCTGCACCAACCCGGAGGTGCCCGAGGAGCCCACGGGGCTGGTGCTGCCATCTGGGCGCTGGGCAGGAGATGCCCGCAATGATTTGCACCCCTGAGCCCCTACCCCAGCTGTGTCCCCAACGGGGAGCCCCTTCCCCAGGACTCACCTTTGAGGAGCGGGGGCTGATCCTCCACCACAAAGACGCGCTGGGCGGCGCCGTGGGCATCCCCAGCGGGTCCAGCTGGAGCCAGGGCCTCGGTCACGCCGCCCGGGCCAGGTCTCGCCGCTGGCGTTGGGTCTCCGAGGCGGGTGCCGGCACCAGGAGCTGCCGTCCCGGTGCTGCTCGCAGGACGGGCACGGCGCGGGCCCCACGTCGGCGCGGCTGCCGGCTCTGGCAGGGCCCCCGCGCTCCCGGGGACAGGGTGCCTGGGCCTGGGCTGAGCCCCTGGGGTGCTGCTGCTGCCCAGGAGGGTCTGCCCCACGCTGCTGGGGGGTGCGGGCTCCGTGGCGGGGCTGCTGAGCCCACGTGACAGCTCCAGCGCCAGCGCCAGCCTCGCCGTCTCTCTGCTCCAGCTCCGCGAGGCCGAGCGGGACGCAGCCGTGGCAGCGCCTGTGGTCACTGTGCTCCAAGATGGAGACGAGCTGGGCGTGGAGGGTCCTGGGGCAGGCGGGGACCCCAGAAGGCCCCTCTCCGAAGTGGACGCGGGGCTGCCACGTGGCTCCGGGGCAGCAGGCGGCAAGGAGCCCTGGGGAGCGCTGGCCCGGGGGGTGCCAGGGCCGAGGAGCAGCGCCGCGGTGGTGCGAGGGGTCGC
>NW_017728927.1:5557957-5563085 GCF_001723895.1 Crocodylus porosus | reverse complement strand
CGCTTGAACGCGGCCCCGGCGCAGGCGAGGGCCGCCCGGGAGCCCGCGCCGCGGGGCTGCGGCTCGAGAGGCCCAAGCTGCGAAAACCAAACGCCGGCGGGGAGGCCGCCGAGCCTCCGGCTTTGGTTTCCATCCCCCTACGGCACCCACTGCGGAGGAAAACGCGCACGGACTGACGCTTTCTTGGCTCCCGCCTGGCGCTGCCCCGCGAGACACAAGTGTATCTTGGCTCCGGGGGAAGCCGTGCAGCCCAGGAATAACTGTCAGCGCAGGCTGGAGCGAGATTCCTAGCGGGCGCCTTGCTGGGAGCCAGGGCTGCGTCTCAGCAGCAGGGAGGTCGGCCCCTTTCACTTTCTGCCCGGAAAGTCGGAGGTTTCCCAGCGAGAGCGTTCACTTCCCAACAGGCGTTTAACAGGAACGGGCTGCAGGATGGAAAAGCAGCCGATCTGTCAGAAAGGGCAGACGAGGAATTACTCAAAGCTGTGCGGGGTACAAACCCTTCAGCCAGCCGATTTGAACATGCTCTGCACAGCCGGCGCAAATTCCCTCCCTCCTTGGCACTCTGCGGGGAGAGGGATGGTCTGGATTTGGTGCCCATGTACCCGATCAAGTTTAGGACATATTCCTTAGTCCATTGGGTTCTCTACACCGTTCATACCAGATTTCGGAGAGGCTTTTGCCACCTAGACCAGGAGGGCAGGAGCCGGACCTGTGCTTATCTGGAGGGTGGCGGAGGGCTTCTGGACATAGCTCTGTGCGTCCGGCCGAGGGCCGTTTCAGTGCTGAGCACAGGATAGGTCAGCTTCACCTCGACACACGAACTGGGCTCGGTGCCGCCTGCGCCAGACAACTGCCTTAGGGCTCCAGCAGCACAGGAGAGGCGGGTTTGCAGCGTCTGGGGTTTCTGCACGGAAGCAACCTGGGAGCAGGTCGGAGGGGACGCCGGGCCGGCCCAGCAAGGCTCCCCGGACTGGGACGGTGGGTGCCAGTTCTCAGAGTTGCTACGGCCACGTTCCCCACAACGCATCCTCGCTACAGGAGTTATTACTCCAGCAACTTCTGAGCCTTTTGGCTTTTGGCCCATTAGCCCTCAGTGACAGCAGCGGGGAACTCCATTCCCACATATGCTTGCTGGATGTTTTAGCAGGGACTAAAGGCAAAGGGGTCACCATCCGGATGGGATTTGGACATCAATCCCAAACTGCAACATTAAAGCACCTGCAGTCAAAGGCACAGGAACTACAACCGTGCCAGAACACGAAGCTGCGAGCTAAAACCTATCCCAGCATGATGGGCACAGAGCAATCCCGACCCCAGACGCTGAGGGATGAGAGTAACTATGGGCCGACCTAACACTCACCTACTAGGAAGAGCCAGAACTTCTTCCTGCAGGCACCCACTTAACATATCTGAATGACTGAAAACTAAGGGTAGCGCTGGGGACTGAAAATAATTATATGGGACCGGTGGGACAAAGAGATCCTAGGACAGAACCATCGACACAGCAGTGGTCTTACATATTTATTTTTGAAAGGCCAACACATCGACAGCTTTAAATACAACGTCCAACAGAACTATTCTGATGAAAGCAGGCACGGTACCGAAATGTGCGCTTACATTCGTACACCTGCTGGCAGCATCCCAGTCCTCGTGGCAAAAGAGGTTTCCTGTTAAAAAAGAAATCCGCAGGTTGCATTTCAGCACTCAGGTGACTTGGGCAAGACAAAACGTGCAACAGAAGTGACTGGCCTCTCACAGGTCTACGGGAGCGGGGAGTCAGAGGCAGGACCCATGGCTGCACCGCGCTCTGTCCATCAGGCATGCGACTCCCTCGTGCTGACCTGCCGGGACAGGGGGACATTGTGGCCTACGCAGCCCTTGCACTTCTGCTGGGACACTCAAAGCTCCCAGTGATGCTGGTATTTGTTCCAGATGGGACCAAGTCAACCAGCTCAGTTCCCCCAAACCAGGCTGCACGCGGCCGCAAACACCTGGGCCTGCCCCCCTGAGGCTTTCCACAGCCTCATGAGTCACACCGTCGTACTGAAGGTTAGGTCCCGACAGAAGCAGGCATGTCTTATAGCAATTTACAGCCTCCTGGCTGTTACTTACTACCTGCATAAGCATTTCTACCTACCAGAGAGATGTCTTCATTCGTATACGTCCTTCTGATCCGCAATGTAGTCTACAATCTCTTGTGGACACATTAGCTTTTCTGCTTCTGCATCAGGAATTTCAAACCCTGGAAGGGAACGCACACACTCGATCTAAAGCAGGAACAGAAGCAAGGTGGGAGGCAGCTATCAAACAAATGCTGGTGCCCATGACTTGGCTCAAATGCAGGGGTAGGTGCTCTGTAGCATAAAGCTGTATTGGACACCTCGCTACTAGGCTGCAACATCTTGATCCAGGAGCAGCAAATTATGCGAGAAGCACGAGGAAAACCTGGCGCAGTTGGGGCTGGCTGTAGAGCTGCACCGAGAGTTTGTGCCTCATCGAGCAAAACCAAAGCGTCTAGTGCACTCCCCACATTCCCACCCAGCCTGGTGTGCAACCACTGGGACAGGACAAGGGGTTCTGGGTAACTAGACAAACAAGCACCTGAAGTGCTGGTGCTTTGACTTGCTCTAGCAAGTGCTGCTCTAGGCAAGAGCACTTATAGAAGTGCTATCAGCATTTACCATGTGCAGGACGCTCAGGGCTTGAGGCCAGCCACCAGAACGGGCTCTAGAGAGCTCCTGCTCTCCTACATCCAGTCCTTCCAGCTGCAAGCGAACTCCCCTCCAGATGGAAGCAGTTGCAGTTAAACTACATACTTCTGCTCAGTATGTCTTCAGTTAAAGCTGTCGCAAAAACCCACATATTCTCTCTTTTTTGCTATTGTAAATGTTTGGAATTTATAGTCAATGAATGCCAGAGCTAATCAGCTTGGGACTTAATTAAATCAACATTAACAATCACGCAATCTTACAGAAACAGAAGAACTAAGGTTTTGTTTGTAGGAGTCGACTTTGAGGTCAAATAAATAAGTACCTAGAAGGTGGGGAGCATCGAGAACTAGGAGAGCAACTGTGCAGGAGGGCACCTCAAGGGAGGATGAGGACCAGGGGCATAAACTAATAGAGGGTAAATTTAGGTTGGACACAAGGAAAACTTTTTCTCCGTAAGGGTCACCAGAACGTGAAGCGCACTCCCAGCAGGGGTGGTGCAGTCGCCCTCCTTGGCGGTGTTCGAGACAGGGACCATGCCGAGCTTATGTGAGCCCAATACTTCCTGCCCATGGCAGGGGACCGGACTCGACTGTACCGGTCCCTTCTGGTTCTAGGACTCCGGAAAGAAAGCCCTGCATCAACAAGAAGAGAGCTCAGGCTGCACACACAACTTACCAAACTCATCTTCCATGGCCATGATTATCTCCACTTGGTCCAAACTGTCCAAGCCCAAGTCTTTCATGAAGTGGGAATCAGCTGTTAGCTGCAAGAAGAGACAAGCCCAAGGACAGACTAGTCAAATTAACTGTACTGATACCAAGGAAATGAAAGTTAAAACAGCAGATGATCCCAATTTCACATTTAAGCTCAAGAAGGAGAAACACATATCCTACAGCGTGTCTCCCAGGAGGATTGGAAAAGGCCTTTTTCAAGAGAGCAGATGATAGCGGCTTCCTTCTAAACCCTCAGATCTGGCACTACACATTATCTAAACTACCTCAACTTCCAGGATGTAAAAACAACTATTGTTAAAAACGTGAACAGATGGAAAGGGCATCTGACAATTGACGGTTTGCTGTGATCTTTCAAGATGAAGGGAAGAAAACGTTTTCATTACCTCGAGCTGCTCAGAAGAAACACAAGTTTCCTGTTTCCTGACAGCTCCTAGATGCTGACTCGGTTTATTAAATCCAGAAGGCCGGCTTCCTTGACCTTGTCACTACTCGTCTGCGACAGCGATTTGAGCCTGGCTGTGTTGCCTCCCTACCCCGCCCCCACGCTGTGGAGCAACACGCTGTGATCTGCAGGGCGCTCGGAGCAGAGCGCGAGGCCTCCCCTTCCCCTCTCCCTGCCTCCCCCGACAGCAGCCTACGAAAAACATGACTTCTTTACTAGGCCTGCTGACCACAGGGCCACCTGCCTGATAACAGTGCCTAGAGCTTACCTTTTCTGGATCTATCTTATCATACAGCTTCAAGATGTATAAAACACGCTCTTTTATACCCTCCAGGGTAAGAGGTGGCAACTCGGAATACCGACGGCACAGCTGTAACGATGGCCCACAGATCTGCAAAGACAGCACAAGAGACTCGTGTGAAACCACTGGACGGTCCAGTTAGGAACAGAACGTGTGCGAACGCGCTCACTCCCATGGAAAGGGTCTGCGCGTGCTGGGTACTTCGACCCGCCTCGAAACCACTGTGTTTTACTCTGCGGGGCTGTTGTGTGTTGTCAACAGGAAATTCCCTGCGATAAAGGCTCAAAAAACCCCAAACCATCACGAGATGCAGAGGCAGCCAAGGAAGTGGGAAGAAGCTACTTCTTCCAAGAGGCCCCAGAGGGAGACGCGCTGCTCCCCTTGCGGTGGGGCCGGAGAAGCGCGGCACCGTGGTCCTCTCCCCGCAGCACCGAGAAGCGCCGCAGCGAGCTCCGGCCCATCGAGCGCTGGCCGCACGGCGCGCGCGGGCGGGAGGAACCCTCTGCTCGTCCTCCCGCATGCCGCAAACGCCTCGGGCGAGTGCCAGGGCAGGGCCCCCGCGGTGCCGCGAGACCACTGCCCGGGCGGGCGGGCGCCATGCCGGTCAGCACGGCAGGGCGCACAGTCCCGGCTGACGCGACAAACCCAGCCCAGAGGTCGTCTACAGGGATCCGGAGCCTTACATCCGCGCCGCCCGGCCGCAGGCACGGACAGGGGCGGCGGCGGCCCTGCCCCGACCTCGCTGCTGGAGGGCGAGAGAGGGAGGGGCGGGGAGGAAACCCGCGGCAGGCCCCGGCCAGCCGGGCCTGGCAGCGCCGGCACCCTTCCTGCGGCCCCGCAGCCGGGGGGCGGGGGGCCACTGCGTCACGTCACGGGAAGGCACGACCCCGGGAATCCCCGTGACCCCGGCGACCGCGGCCCGGGGAGGCCCGTGACCCGG
>NW_017728927.1:5527174-5557857 GCF_001723895.1 Crocodylus porosus | reverse complement strand
GGCGGCTGGGCGGCTCCGCGGGAAAGCGGCGCACGCGCTCTGGGGAGCGCCCGGCCCGGGCGTGGCGTGCTGCCACATGTTGCTCCTTCCCACGCGGGTTTGACCGCAGGCAGGAGAGCCCCCCGCTCTCGCCCCGGAGAACAGCGGGGCGGCCCAGACTCGCGACACGGCCACGTCGCGCCTGCTTGAAGCAGTGCCCTAGGCGTGAAAGACGGTCCCCGCTGGTGGCTGGCGGTGGCTTGCCGCGGTAGGGCCGGCAGGCTCGGACTGAAGAGGATCCCAGCGCTCCCTCCTGCAGGGCCCGGCCCGTCCCCCCGTGTTCACGTGCACGGTCACCGGGCAAGTACCATTTACCAGTCAGGAAACTAGGAAATCACTGCACCAAGCTACAAGACCAAACTTTAAAAAAATAAAGTTTAATGGGTTACTACATTTAGGTCACCCCCTGAAAATGCTTTTAACAGCGATGTGGTCACACTCGGCACACAAGCAGGCAGACCTGGCCCACCATGGTTAACCATATACCGGCAGCTTCCAGAAGATACCAAACAAGGAAAACAAGACAAAACAGAAGACAGCTAGCAGATCACCCCCCCCAAATGACTCACATTGAAACAAATCGTTTGGGGAGAAGCAAACAGAGGATGCTGAGGATCCAATGAGGAAACCCTATCCGCTCAGTTCACTCAGTGCATATTTGCTCAGTGGAAACCCCCCCCTTAGCTTTAAGAAGCCCCTGTCCTACCCTCTTTTTGTCCCCCTGCTGTGGCTGGTGAATAGCTGTAGACACACACGCTGCCATTATTCTGTCCAGCCAGCAGGTAGGAGTCCATGGCTGACCACCTCACCAACGTCCAAGGCCCGCCAGACTCCGGTGGACGCAAGGTAGTGCAGTCCCCTAGAAGCAAGTCCCACACTGCAATGGTTCCAGATGTTAGGACAGCTGCTGCGGAGGCATCCTTCACTTCGCCCTCCAGGTACCTAGAACCATGCACAGAACAGTGAGGACTCTGCAGCGCTGTTCACATGAAGTGCCACAGTGTGAGATACCATGCTATTATTCCACATTCACTGTGTGTAAAACAAATGCAAAGCTTCCACATGAAAAAGCATCTTGTGGGTAACAAAAGCAACGAAGAATTTAAGCCAGCTGTAGGAAGTGGCAGTGTCATGCGGATTGTGTTCTTCACTGCATGCGAGCGAGAGAGGTAAGAGACAGCCCCGTGGTGTCACTCGCCTAGAAATGCAGAAGCTGCTTAGCATTACGATGTCGTCTCAAGCTGCAAAGCACTTATTATGCATGTAAGGAAGGTTGCATGATTTGAGCACAACTGCCTCAGTCTCCACAGTGAATACAGCAGGTCATCTGTCTACCAGCTACAACCTACTAAAACGTGCTCATCCCTCGAAAGAAGTTCCCAAAATGTTTTTAAAGCCCTTCCAGTGTCAATTTGCCTGTGCTTTTGCGGGGGCATTGCCTGTGGGACTAACTTCTGAATCCAGTGACCTGACCTCTCATCCCACAAACATTTTTGTGACTAAAAGCCATTCCCTGGTCACAAACAGGGCTCGCTCACAAAGAAGTCCCTGACGCAGCAGGACACAGGGAGCTCAGAGGTTAGCTCACAGACTTGTGCAGGAAGCAGGCAGGAAGCGGGCAACACCCTCCCTGCGTTCTGCTGGACATACAGAGGCTGTCCGTGATTTATGGCAACCTCATTAGTGTCAGACAGTGGCAGGTGGGCCCTTGCAGATTGCCCGCTCTGTCAGCTGGGCCACAGACAGCTTTTATCCTAGATCAATGCTAGCTCTCTACTTCCAGGAAGAAAAAAAGGGAGTAAGTGCAGCTCCTTTGCATGATTCCTGAGGTACTTGCCTGCCAGTGTGTCCAGGGGGGAGAGAGAGAAACATGACACCAGCGCTCCTGGCCGTCTTGGGATTGAATGCGATCACCCGGAATGCAGGGTTTCCGCACGACTTGCTCTCTTTGGCATGAGGGTGACTTAAAACAACAAACAGGAGGCCCTGGTTTACAAAGGAAAAATACCCCGTTAGAGGGAATGATAGAAGAAGAAAAATTGTAACACCTTCTCCTGTAACCAGGCACCTGTGGCAACTATGTGCTGTGACCGCTTGCCCCTCTAGATATTTTTCAAATTAAATTAAAACAGAGGAGCTGACAGGAGACCAACTGGGTAGGACTTCTGTGGCATAGTGAGACTGCAGCACTGGAACAAGCGTCCAAAGAAGCAGGGACTCTGCAGCCTGTCAGCGGCTCCGCAGTGATTGTCCACATGCCTACTCTTAAGCAAAGCCCATCCACGGCACCCTGGGCCTCAGTGAAAGAAGAATAAGCTCCAAGTTAGCTTCCATTTATCCCAGGGGAAGAATATACACATGGATTACATCTGAAATGAGCTTGCTGGGTCTTAGCCTATTAGGTATTTACATGTAACAAAAATAATGACTACATGGAGGTGACTGGGAGCTCCTGCTCAAGCCACAGCAAACCAGGAATCAGATTCTGTGCCCTGGAAGAGAGATTTTGAAGTAGCCCCTGTTGAGTCTGTCTCAAGCCACCACTATTAGCCTCAAACATGCGTGAACACTACTTTTACACAGGCTGAAGTTAAGCGCTCAAGAATCCAAAGAACACACATGGGTGAAGGGTCTCACATCACAGTACAGATGCAACTGAACGAGAATATCATGCTTCTATGCTCCACTCTGTAATCGTCTTGTGAAAGTACCGAAGATGAGGTTTAGGTTAGCAGAGGATGCAGCCTGGGGCTGCTTCTGGTAAAATAGTGCTGATTAGTTTGGGTGATCATAAGTTTCTCTTTCGAGGCATGAATGGGAGTCTAACTCCGCATATGTGCAGCAGGATTTTCTTTTACATACGTACGGAGTCAGAATAGGCCCGATGGCAGACTGAAGCTGGATAGGAATAACCAACGTGCATCTTTTTCAGGAGCTGACCAGTTTTCAAGTTCCTGCAGACCAAAGAAACATAATTGGACTGTTTTATGTTATGCAAATTGTCTGTATTCTTTTGACAGCTGCAGTGCCGGTGTGTGAAATGCTGTCCAAATAGAGAGGGGAAGGCATGGTCCTTGCTCCAGAGAGAGACTGTGCTAAAAAAATTGTGGACAAAGGCTGAGGATGGAAGCTGTGCTGTCGTCATCCTACTGCTCATTTGCTGTGTTTTCATCTGGATTTATAGAAACAAAGCAGAAATTCTGCCCTGGGCTCCAGGCCTCACTGCAATTAACGTTTCAACAGATCAGAAGCAAACTCTGCTCTATGCCCATGTGACTAGATCCCATAGCTAAGGACTAGGTGCCCCTTGCCCCCACAATAGATCACCTCACTAGCAACATTCCTACTCTAAAGTCCTGGTGACAGAAGCAAGTACTTACCAAACAACAACACTGTTCACTGTTGTAGTGCCAATCAAAGCATCTCTAATACCTTCTACCTCAGCAAAAGCCAGAACCGTCTCTTTTGGGGCCATCAAAGTCTTCCTGTTGTTATTTCTGGACAACACGTGTGGATAAACAGAAGATGTTGTGGAAAACAGGCTGTCACATTACTTACTATGCAAGAGAACAAGGAAATGGTTCACATGCTGCAACACCCCAGAAAGAACAGCAAACTCCCCGCATGCAGCCTCTGAAGTCATCACTGCCGCTGAGAACAAACTGCCAGCCTTCTTACCTTCCTGTCTCCAAGAAGGAGATTATCTCCACTTGCTGCTCTTGAAAGGTCCTGCTGCTGCTGACCAGCCTCCTGTCTTTTAGCCCAAGAACAGCTTTTATGTTTCCAGTTTTTACTACTGATTGCTTTAGGGAGCCGTCTTCAGAAGAACAAAGCAAGACCCTAAACCAAATCAGAACAGAAGGCTGCATAGTGAAGGAGAAAGGAAACAGAACCCAAACATGGCTTTCAGTATCATCCAGAAATGATTATGCTTTTATCAGAGGAAATAAGGAGTAAAAGAATCCTTGTAGGGTAATTAAGTTTCTGCTTCTGCTAAGCATTTCCCATTGTTAAGAGTGTTTTTTAAAACAGTACTTGGAACTGACAGATTAGCAAGAGATAACTTCAGCCTCTGTGCAAAAGAGTCAATTAGCAGAGTGTTCTTTGATGTCAAACTGGAGAAATTGGGAGGTTAGAAGTGTTCAGTACAGAATAAAAGCCACATGCCCAGGATGACTCACCTTAGTTCTCCAATCTCCAAGTCCCCCAAGGCTGCACATACCAGATTATGGACATCTGGCAAAGGAACAAGTTGTATGACTGGAATCTATGAAGGCAAAGACAGGTAATTAATTTCAACCACAGTATAATTTTTAGTTAGATTTTCTATATTATCTAAAGACAATTGGACTACATTTTTTCAACCCCTTAAAGAACAGTTAAATTAAGCAGAAAATCTACCACCATCAGTTCTTCCCCTAAAAGACATCAAACAAAACAAGTAAGTTGAAGGAAGAGCAGGCTCTTGATGCAAGAAGTCAGGCTGCCGGGCAATTAACACTCAACATCTGCACAACTGCAAGAAACTAACATTTCATATGGAATTGAATTACCTGTCCCCCCCCAAAATCAGGCTATTTCTTTAACTGGTGCAAATTTTTTTCCTTAGTTGGCTTTGATGGAGCTACACCAATGTATGCCACCTAAGGAATCTCTCCGAGTCTGCACTTATTTGCTTCTTGGGAAGTAGTCCAACATGATCAGACAATTGCCCCAAACCGCAGAAATAAAGTCTCCGTCTTGTACCTCTGTGAGGTGCCAGGTGCACGTATTTCTCCACTGGTCAGAAGACAGAGGTTTCCACAACGAAACGGAGGTCTCGCAAGCAGTCACAATGCACAGTTCTAGGCAGCCAGTCTCTTCCCACCATACTGTGCTCACGTCCACGGCACAAGAGCCAGAGGGATCCTATCCAAAACAAAAGTGCTGAAGTTATTCCAGCAGCCACAGCTACTCACCCTGCAGATCCACCCTCCCACCCCAGTAAGGGCTGTCCTGCAATGAGGGGTTGGAGCTGGGAGTTGGTGCTCCAGAGCATTACCTCTATGCCCTGGCTTCAACTGCTATTGAAGGCAACAAGGAAAATGAATATGGTGGGCTTCATCCTGGGAATAGAGGGCATCTACCCATCCACATCACATCCCCTGCCACTGTACATGAGGTGGGACCACAAGCTGGAACACAATCAACACCAGCTCGGAGGTAGCGTGGCAGAGCTGCATGATAAATCTGGCCTGGCCCCTGTGTGTCAAGCACTGCTATTCCCCTCACTTTTGCAAGCAGGAGAGGGCAGTCACAGATAACCCTGAGGGCTTGGGCTCTGGGTAGGAGTTTGATGTTATACAAGACAATGGCAATTCTTTCCTTCCCTGTAAAGAAACTTTCAGGTCTGACTCTTGTTTTTGGCTGGCTGTGCAAACCCAGAGTTTGTTTCTTGGATAAAACCCTGCAACTTGATCCAGAACTCGAGGTGGCCCCACCCCTGCAAGTTTGTTTGGAGTTCAGTGGCCTTTCCCACAGCCATTGCTCCCTGCCCACAAACTGTTCTCTATCTTCTGCAAGACAAAAGATGAGGAAGACTACAAGGAGACACTGCTGTGGAGGGAGAGCAGATGGATCAGCTGTACCAACCACCTCAACTGTCGTCTTCCTCGGTTGTGGCACACAAATGCATCCAACTCAGGCTCAACTCCAAGCAGGTGCAAATGTCCACGTGCGTAATTCACAGCTCCCTAGCCCTTACCTCTGACCCATGTCAGAGATGGGGACAGGATGACAATGAAGTACTGCAGGCAGTCACTATCCACAACACAGGGGAAGGCAGTATTAAAACAGGAGGCCATTTTGGCTGACAGGGTAACAAGGACCAGGCTCATTGTTATTGCAGTCACATGTGTTTAGATGTGTGTCTATCTGATTTTTTTTTTATTAGGAGGGGATGTGTTGGATTCTGGCCAAAGCTGTTAGCTGCTTTTTTATGAGACGCAAAGAAGGAACAGACTGATTAAGGGGCAGAGTTCAATTTTTTCCAACAGGCCTTTTTTGTTTCACAGTGTTTGCATTCATTTTATTATACTTGTATTTAGACTTCAGATGCATGCGACTTAGGGCCTCTGTAAATACATAACTTTTTATTAAGACGCAGCTATCTGTAGAAGCGACTGAGTAAAATACCTCCACCTTTAACTTTGAGACCAGCCGCAAGCTTCCTTCTCTCAGGCTGCCGCTGCATGCCATAGCCATGTGATCCAGCATCATTTTGTTCTGTACAAACAGAAAATAAGTAATTCCTATAAAAACAACAACTTGAAATAATGCTCAGCACATGGAGAAGTAGGAATCTGTTCTGCATCTGTCTGCTGGACAGCAGCTTTAAAAGCATTCCTTGGCATATTGTGGAAAACAAGAGAGCCCCTAGAGAACATCTGTGCTGCTTCTCCAACTGACTCATCTCAAACCAAACCTCCAAATCTTTTATGACCACCCCATCTCCTGGTATGCCTGTCGCTGTAGCACCCATGCAGAATAGACGCATTCTGTAGATCACCACTCAAGACACAGGGACTTCATTTTTCTCTGCTCAGCCTTTGCCTATACCCATCTTGTATCTTAATTCTTTTGATCGCTATTGCCATCCTTACCAGTTCCCAGCTGGAAGCCTTCCCTAAGGTAGATCAGCTGTAAAAAAAATCTTCTGTGCACTCACATATTTCAGATTTACCTTCCATACCTGACCCAGCATTCCCTGCCCCACCTCTTAGCAGGAAGGCAGTGCTTTCACCTGTTCAGCAGCAGCGCTGCAGCATTCCTTGCACACGCTCCCTGACAGCTGATGCTCCTCAAGAAGGACATCTTCATCAGGCCTGCACTCAGGGTGTCCTTTGTTTTCCAAAAAGCTCTCTGCCTTGCCACTCTGTGCTTCATCTCTTCCAGCAGATCCTGTTCCACAACCACCAGAATGCAGAATTCTGGAGTCACTGCACTCGGTACCCTCCAAAACATGACCCCCTGGCTCTTCGGCAGTGTCAGTTTTCATTTGCACAAATGGTGCAGAAAATGAGTCGGGTAAAGCCCCACTGTGTCCCAGCGAGAGGAGAGCAGGGGTTGCACCCAGGGAAGGGAACGCAGGCATGGGAACCTGCGACTCGAGCTGACTGGGTGCACCAGCTGAAACAGCACTTAGGGGGATGAGCAGCACCTCACTTAAAGAAAGCCCCTGCTGGGGCAGCTGGCCTTCACAGTGAGGCAGCTTGGGTGACACAGTTTTTGGAGGAGAAATCAAAGTGTGTTCGAGACTTTGGCCTTCTGCATTCATTTGCTGAAGCTGTGTCCCCCCTGAAGCCTCATCGCCTCCAGATGGTACAGGAACAAAGGGCTCCAAGTCTGCTGCAGAGGACTGTAGTTTTGCATCTTTGAGGAGTCCAAACTCCTCATCTGGTAAGTGGAAGTCTCTGATTTCCAGCACCGAGGGCAGCCACTTGGGACTGAGCATCTTGTTCCAAAAGTGAAAGGGGGGCTCCAGGACACCAGGCTCCACAAGATGGCCAAGAGGAGCCGGACCCTCTAAATCCCGCTGCTGACTGTTCCTTCTCTTACCTGGGAACAGGATAAGAGACAGCAGGAAGAGAGCATCACCTCCTGCAAAAGCTCCACCCTATCCTCTCACTTATTATAGGAAAATAATGCCCCAATTCATGTTAGAGCAGCAGTGAAGATCATTGGAAGCAGCATGTTTTTGGGCACGTAACGCACTTCCCAGGCAGTTCAAGTCACTCTGCTTTCAGGCTGCAGCTTGATACCACAGAGGCTGTGAGACTTGACTACATGCCCAGCTGACTTGTTCGGTTAAAAATGCTTCCCCTCCCAACAACTGCTGTTTCTAGAGCACTTTTGGAAACTTGTATTCTGTAATTCCTTAGAGGGGGGGAATGTGCTAATCTTTATCTGCACCAAGCACTCTTGTTAGCACACAAGCATTGCTGATGCCTAGATACTCCAGCAATTGGTGTCCAAAAAAACAGGACAGACATCTGTGCACCTCCCTCACCTGCATGCATGCATCATGTGGACTCATGCAGACCTCACCACAGATTTTTACAACACAGGCCTGCGTGTTTTCCTCATAGTTCCTGATCTGTTTCACAACAGTGGACAGCTGAGGCCATGCACAGCAGAAGCAGCTCAAGGACATAAAAGGTCCTGGAAAGGAGGAACATCTTGCCTTCCTTTTTGTGGATATAAATATGGAAAACAAGGCAGCACGCGTCTCTGGAAGGATCTGCCACACGCACACATGTTGGAATCACATCACCCGTGCTGTTAACAAGACAATGGGACACCAAAAGCCCCAAAGGTTAAATTCAAGACTCAACAAAATAAGGCTGGGTGGGAACGAGACCCAAGGGGTCAGAAGTAGGAGCACTGGGCCCATACGATCACTCTCCCTGCCTAGCACTGGTGTTCTGGTTGCAAGGAGTTTTTGATTTCTCTAAGCTACGATTCAGTCACGTACCTTTTGATGCTCGTCCCACCTTCCGCTTCAGAGATGAGCCTGGGGGCTGCTGCGGAGGTATAGATTCTTTATCTGCTGGAAGCTTCTGGGCACTGCAGTCTTTCTGCACACGCCGAGTCCTAGCCTGTTCTGCAGCTTGTCCAGCAGCCTGATGCATGTTGACTTTGGCTTCTAGGCCCCCTATTAAGCTGGTGAAAGTTTCATCCCCCTGGTTTAGGAAATGACTTCCTTGGCAGGGACTCTGAACATGTTCTGTGCAAACCTTATGGCATGTGTCAAATGCTCTGCTTCCACCAGGAGGAAGATCAGCTGCAGTTGGCCACATAACGTGAGCCATTTCTGCCTCTTCTGTCCCGCCAACTGCAGAGACAGGCACTCCCGCCTTGCCTGTCTGCAGCTTCTCAGCATCCCCCTCGCAATCTTCCTTCTCACTTTGAGAATCATTTGACAAGCGAGAATGGACTTCCTTTCGTGTCATGGGGCACAAGCTCTTGGGAGGTTCTAGTGACACATTCCCTGCAGGTTTGCAGGCAGGGCCATCTCTGCCCCTTCCTCTCCTTTGGAGCCTTCCCTTACCTTGTTTGGGGGCAATGACGCTGTCCTGAGAAGTAGGCCCAGTGGAGGTACCACTCTCATCTGAGAGAGGGAGAGATTTCTGGGAGGAACTTTCTGAACTTACAGTATCAACTTCTCTGCCTACAGCTGGGACCAGAGCACCCCCCAACTGCACATCACTTCTAGCTGTCTCTTGAGGGGGAAACGGCTGATCTGAATTTGTTTTGATCTGTTTACATTTGCTTCTCACACCGTTCCTGCTCCTGCCCCTGCCCCTGCCCAGCTGGCTGATAATTACAGCTTCCAGGTCTACCTTCCTCTGGCAGTTAGACATACGCCGAGTTGTCCTAACATAGTACTCCACAGGGAAGAGGAGTCCTTCCACCACTGTACAGGAACTCAGCGCACTTTCTGCTTCAGGAATCACTGCTTTTTCAAGGAGAGAAGATTCTGCCTCAGGATGAGCCTCTTGATTCTCCAAGGATTTTTGAACAGCTTTACCCTGAAGAGAGTCCATAGCGAGAAAGCTCTTAGTGTCAACCTGGCTGCTTTCTTTACGGCTTCTGCTCTCAATCACAGGGCTCTTTCTGCTGTCTAGCAAGGGTTTATTTTCTGAAGTTAAATGCAAAATTCTACAGACTTCTCCCTGATCCACATCTGCACTCTCATTTTCAATTTGGTTTTCTATATGTACATGTTCTTTTCCTGCATCGTCAGTGTTTTCACATGAAACAAGCATGTCATTCTCTGAACACTGGGTTGTTGGTTTACAGAGGTCCTCTGCACATAGAGACATCATCTGCTGGGTGTTGTCATCATCCATCGATGCACACAGAAGTTGCCTGGCTGCTTCGAGACAGCCATTTTTGGGGGGCATTTTCTGCAAGTCTCCTTTTAATAGTGGATCTTGAGGAGTTAAACTGTTTCCTTTGTGCCTCACAGCAGTTGACCTGGGGGAATTTAGAGGGCTCTTCTCTGTGTCTGAGATATTTCTTCTCTTAAATACTGGTGACACTGTCCTAGCGGTTCGATTTTCCAATAACTCACTAGCCACAATTTCTAGCCCATCACAAACTGATTTCTTCTCTTCTGACACGAAAGTCGTCTCCCTCTGTTTCATTTCAGTTCTATGCAATTGGTTTTGGTCTCTCTCAGGACTAGGTCTACCAGGGCCAGAAAGGACATCTTGTTGGCTACCATTTGTACCTTCTTCCCAAGGACTTTCCTGCAAGCTAATTTCATTATTGAAGCATTCAGGTTCCAGTTTAAATGATACAGACAGTTTCTTCTTGGTGCGCAGGTCAGAACAACTATTAGTCTGTAGCCAACGTGTTTCATATTTATCGGGAGGCATCTTATTCAGAGATCCTGTTGAAAAAAATGCAACTTGTGAATAGCATTCTGGGAGCAGAATCTCCTTGTGACTTAAGGCAACACACAAAAAACAAAAACTTTTTTAGCAAAAGTGGAAAATTAAGGACTCCTGGAGAAATTATTCCCTAAGCATTTTATATTTTAGGCAAAGAAAGCAGGCACACAAAAACATTATGTTCTGTTTCCTAACAGCACACCAAAAATATACATACATATTTAATAAGAAAATGATGCTCTACAAGCTAGGTAGTACAGGCAGTCCTCGACTTGCAACATTTCAAGTTACCTTTCGCACTTGCAATGTTCATAAATTGACACCCTGTTTTGACTTTCTGACATCAGTTTTGACTTTACAACACTTGATCTGATGCGACACCACACCAGTGAACAAGTTTGCTGCGTCACCCATCTCCCTGGAGAACATCTGTCCAAACTTCCTTGGACACCTTCTTTAAGAAAGCAGACAATGCTCCAGAAGAACCTGCAGCCATGACTCCTGAGAAGACTCCAGCCAAAAACCCTTCAAAAAGTCCAACCAAGAGCCCTTCAAAAAATCCAGCACAGTCACCTCGAAGTCCTTCCAAATCAATACGACTGCTATTTACAATATAACTCATTAATGTAGCTATATTACTCATCTGTAATTGATTGAGTACAAAATTTTGGGGTATTTTTGGTGAAAATAGGGCATTGGGCCTTGGTTCAGGAACCAACTCCCCATTTATAATATTGTTTCTTATGAGAAAATTGGTTCCGAATTATGATGTTTCAATTTAAGACACGGTTTTCAGGAACCAGCTGTGTCGTAAGTCCGAGGACTGCCTGTATGGTATATTAATCAGCTCTGGAGTCCTCACTTCCCTCTGCAAGGGATGGACATTCATAGCTTCATCCTTGTCACCGTTAGACCTGCAAACGTTGGCATAACTGTCCGTCTATACTTGAGAAAGCCCCAACAGAGGAACGCCAGGGTGCTACTATCCTGACCAAAACAGATCCGGAATGGGATAGGATAGCATGAGGCCAGGATAATGTTGGACACTATTTAGCAGCTCCACGTGTTGTGTGTGAAGTGGGCAGACAGGGCAGCACATAAACATCACTGATGCCAAGATGAACGTGGGCCAGCAGTGTGGGGACGCGGTCAGGAAGGCCAACCGCACCTTGGCATGCATCCACAGATGCATCTTGAGCAGGTCCAAAGAGGTGATCCTCCGCCTCTATGCAGCACCGGTCAGGCCGCAGCTGGAGTATTGTGTCCAGTTCTGGGCGCCACACTTCAAGAGGGATGTGGACAGCATGGAGAGGGTCCAGAGGAGGCCACTTGTATGATCAGGGGACAGCAGGGCAGGCCCTATGAGGGCAGGCTGCGGGACCTGAACTTGTTCAGCCTCCACAAGAGAAGGCTGAGGGGGGATCTTGTGGCCTATTATAAACTAGTCAGGGGGGACCAGCAGGCATTGGGGGAGTCCCTGTTCCCCCGAGCACTGCCAGGAGTGACCAGGAATAACGGTCACAAGCTGGCAGAGGGTAGGTTTAGGTTAGATATCAGGAGGCGCGACTTCACGGTCAGGGCGGCTAGGGTCTGGAACCAGCTTCCAAGAGAAGTGGTGCAGGCTCCTACCCTGGGGGTGTTTAAGAGGAGGTTAGATGAACATCTTGCTGGGGTCATTTGACCCCAGTACTCTTTCCTGCCATGGCAGGGGGTCGGACTAGATGATCTCCTCAGGTCCTTTCCGACCCTAGAAACTATGAAACAGCAAGGGACAGCTCAGATCAGAAGTGAAGAGTTGGCAGAGCTGCCAGGGTCCTCAGGGCCATGCACGGCACGGGAGGGTGAAGGGGCACAGACAGATCGGCCTGCAGTGTGGACCAGTGGGAAAAGCTACAGCACCAGGATTCAGGAGGAACAGGAGGTCTCTACAAGACCAAGCTGTTAAAACACATCTTAAGTTGCCTTTTAACTCTGTACCTGTGAAGTCCTTCTCTGTCTCCTCTTGTCTGAGCAGCCTGTTTTGTTCCGCGACCGTCTCCTGCACATGCGTTTGAACCGTCTCAGCTCTCTGCGCGCGCTGTGGGAACACAACCGAGCGCATGTCTTTATTTCCTGCGCCATTGTTTCCGGTAAAAGAGAAATGCTTCCGCGCAGTTGGAAATGTGTCCTCCCCCAGTCTCAGCTGCACGCGTTCACCGGGCACCAAACCTACCGTTCGGGAGCGTGGCGGCCCATCAAGTGTCGTCGTAGAACGAGACAATGGGATCAACCTACCTGCAGCCTGGTCAGCGTTTTGCTGTACTCTCGTTTCAGCAAGGCTAATTTCTTCTTCAGCTAGAAAAACAAAGACAACAGACCGCACGTGTTAACAGGATGCTGACCGTCCTAGGCAATGTACCGCAGTGCCGCACTTTAACTTTGGAGAATTCATAAAAAGCAGGAAATGTCAGTTCTACAGACCAACGCCTCATTCTCAGCAGTTTCCCCCACCAGAGACAGAATGGTTTACAAGCAGCGTTTTGCCAGTCACGCCAGCAGACCGACGGATGCGGCAGTGGCGTGTAAACGCCAGTTCCCGTCCTTACAGCCCTGCAGCGAATGGCGCCTGCCAGCCCCGGGGCAAGGCAAGGGGCAGGGGCAGGCGGGCGCTCGCATCTCTGCCCAAACCAGCCGCACCGAGACGCAGGCGACCGCGGTCGAAAAGCGGTGTGACGCTCCGCGACATCCTCGTGGGATGCGCGATGGGACAAGGGTTTCGGGGCCGGGAACCAAGATTTAGGGGCCGAGGAGGCCCCAGAGCTGTGCCTTGGCCGCACGGGCCGCAGCTCCCGCCTCTCCCGGCAGCCTCAGGGGCGCTCAGAGAAACCTCCGGCCGGTCGGCCAGCCGACCGACCGACATCGCCCCCGCCCGCCAGCTGCGGCCGGCGAGGGTAGCCCCCGGCCCGCCCCCCCGCACCTGCTCCTTCTCGAGGCCGCTGAACCCGGCGGGGCCCGCCGCCTCCATGGTCGCTCGCGCCGAGCGGCCCGCTGAGGCAGCCCGCCTGCTGGTTGGCTGGCCCGCGCCACGAGCAGCCATTGGGCGAGTCTGTTGTGGGTGGAAGTGACGTCTCCCCCGCCGGGCCAGCATTGGCTCCGGCCGGCGGAAGTAACGTGAAGGGGCGGAAGCGGCGGCGCCATGGAGCTGAGCGAGATGCTGTACAACAAGTCCGAGTACATCGAGACGGTGCGGCCGGCATCGGGCCCCGAGGCGGCAGGGATCAGGCCCCGGCGTCGCGTGGATCGGGGCCGGCGTAGGGATCGGCCCCCGGAGGAGGGCGGGGCAGGGAACAGGGCCAGGATCGGCCCCGAGGCGGCAGGGATCAGGCCCCGGGGTGGGGGGAGGGATCGGGCCCCCGAGCAGGGGCCGTGTGCGGTGGGCGCTACTGAGCGCGGCTGTTCTCACCCCGCAGGCGTCCGGCAACAAGGTGAGCCGACAGTCCGTGCTGTGCGGGAGCCAGAACATCGTGCTGAACGGGAAGGTGGGTGGCGCCATGGCCCCAGCGCGCGGGCGGGCATCGCCTGCCTCTCTGGCTGCTTCTTCCCGGCAGCGGTGCCTGACCCCCGTGGCACTGGAGCTGCTTGGCCCCTGCCCCGGCGAGTGCCGCACGTCTGTCAGAGACGCTGCGGGGGGGGGGGCAGGGAGCTGCAGAGCTCACAACGGGTCCAGCTCCCGCCCGAGGCAGGATCAGCCCTGTCCATCCAGCCCAGGCGCATCCAGCATCGAAACTCTTTGCAAGATGCCTGTTGGCCCTGACAGCGCCAGACCTCACACCCAGACCTGCCACCGCCTGGGGAGCTGGGACCACCAGCGTCCTGCTCCTATACCCGTTGTTAACGTGGAGATTCCAGGGAGGGGCCATGTCCCTGCCACGGAGGAAGGCAAACCCCGCTCCCTCCAGTCCTCACCAGTCTGGCCAGGGGGTCGTGTACACCAGCCATGTGCCACCGTGAGCAGGGACATCCATTCGCCTCCAGCTGTACAGAGCCATGTCCATAATCATGATGCATAAGATTCATCGAGTGCATCACAGGAGCACCCAGCTGATGAGCACCATGGTGTTGCCTCTTTGCTCGTCCCCAGGAGGGGAGGACTTGTAGCTAGTTTAGACCAGGTGTGGGATGTGGCCACAGTTTGCTCGCTGTAGGGAGCACAAGTGGGATAGCGGTGACAAAGTTGGGTGTTCCTTTGCCTAGAGGGAGCTTGGCAGATCTCAGCTTGGCCCCGTATAACTTTCACTCATTTGGGTGTTTCTCTCTCCATCCCGCCCAGACCATAGTCATGAACGACTGCATTATTCGTGGTGATCTGGCCAATGTCCGGGTTGGACGACACTGCGTGGTAAAAAGCCGAAGCGTCATTAGACCACCCTTCAAGAAGTTCAGCAAGGGGTAAGAGAATCTGCTCCACCTGCGAGACGGGTGTCAAACACCAAGATAAATTTATAAGTGTGGGTCTTGATGAGGCCTGACTTCAGGGGACCCTTTTTCCCTTGCCACAGCTCTGCAACTAACTCCTTTTAAATCGGCATTTTCTCCTCTTCCCATCTCTGCTTTATGAGTTAATAACTTCCTGTCGAACTGGAGCATGGAAATGCGGCTCTAATAATGAGGTGAAGTTGCAAGTTGCTTCAAGTGAACCGCTAACAATTCTAAATACAGACACGGTCCATTGCCCTGCATGTAAATCTGATAGGAAAACTAGATCTGTCTTCTAAGTCTGCGTACCAAGTTCATTCAAAATACCTCATCGCAGACATTAAGCATATACCACTAGATGGCCCCTTGGAGGTTGGCAAGAACATTCTTCTGCTGCTTCTTGCTGTCTTCACTTTATTCTCCCTTCTGCTTCTTACTAGGGCTTCCGATATTCAAAGCTGGAGTTGGCAGCCAGCCCAAACCACGCAATTCAGATTGAAAGTGGGAAGCTGGGACTTCGTGCTATTAAGATTCTGCTCTCCCTTGGATGTTAACAGTAAAATGCAGTATTCAGAAGATACTTTCTAGTGGAGCATGAGATACCAATAACAGAACTGTTTAGGCCCATTGTGTGTTATGAGCGTCAAAGTTTGTCACTGCCCTAAGGAGTTCATGGTCTCCTGGGGCGATATCTGAAAAAAGTTGGTACTTGAGATTACCTCATTCAGGCATAGCTAGTTCTGTAAGAGTGGGGCCAACCCTTTTGGCAGGCATGCTGCAAATCAGCATGCCAGATCTGCTGCTCTGCCTTCTCCCTGGCAGATCTGCTCTGCTTTGGTGCTCCCTGCCCTATCTCTGGTTGTGCTCTCTGTCTCTTCCCTGATCTGTCGTGTGCCACTTTCAGAGGCTGCCGATGCCACTTGTGACACCTGTGGCACACACCTTCTCTGCACTGACCTGGGTTTAATATTAGTCGAGCCCTTGTGAAGGAGGACAGCAAATCCATGAAGCGTTCCACAGGCAGGGAAAATACCAGTATTTCAGCATCTAGAAGATCATTAGAAATAAAGACACTGACACATCAGCACTCCCTGGCCTGGCTGGCACTGCTGGCTCGTAGTCTGGTTGGGCTTGTTCTTGTGTATCCTTCCTCCTCCCTGCACAAGCCCCTAATAATAATTGATTAAAGAAGATTATCAGCTGGCTGATTTTGCAGACCTGCCTGGAAATCCCAAGGAAGTAACAGCAGGAAATGTCCAATCTCTGGCCAAATACGCCTTGGCTTCACGCTTGCCCTTGGCTGTTTGTTGTGACAGGGACAGTCCATGACATACCTGTGGGTCTAATGCTGTTGTGGATTATGTGTGTGCTGCAGAGCCTGAGCAAATAACCCCCTTTCTCTCCCCAGCGTTGCTTTCTTCCCTCTCCACATTGGGGATCACGTCTTCATAGAAGAAGACTGCGTTGTCAACGCTGCCCAAATTGGTTCCTATGTTCACATAGGCAAGAACTGTGTCATTGTAAGTACCTTTGCTCAGTCTTGTCTTTATACCTATCATGTGCTATTAAGGATGTGTTCTTCCTTCTCTTGCTGTCCTAGCACGCCAAGGAAATTCCCGTCCTTGTTTAAACATGAATGTTTATTTAGGCTTGTGGTTTCTATCCAGTAGTGTAGGCTCTGATCCATCTTACCAAAGAGAACCTGTGTTGCTGTGGGCAGTCATCACCTTGTTCACATTGTCCTCAGTAGCTCTCCCTTTGTTCTGCCTCTTGGAGCATAACAGTTCTCTGGGGCAGGGATCATGCTGTTATATTTGGAGATGCCATCTAATGGGAGTGCACTCTCGTGCGGGTATCGCTACATGCCTTAGGCTTCTGGGGGCAATGAAAGATGGAGCTCAGTGTGAGGAGCCTGCTGGACTGCTGCCTGTCTCCCATTTACCTGGGTGTCTCTTCTGCTCTGTAACAGAGCTTGGGTTGATTGCTCTGCTGAGCCCAGCGTTAGCGTAGAACACAGCATTTGCAGTTGGCTGTTAAATAACTGGTGCTGGCTGGTTCCTTAAAGGTCCCTGGCTATTATCATAGTGACATTCTCCTTGCCTGAGAGTCGCTCTTTCCTTTGCGGCTGTGAGGGAGAGAACTTAATGCCTGACTGCGCTGGGCTCTGTTCCGAGGCAGCCAGCCAGCCAGAAGGTTTTGAGCAACCTCTGCCTGACATTGCACTATTCGTGCTCAGGAAGGCTACATGCAGCAGAGCCCTGTTGCCTTGCATGCCCTGCACAGGGAGTGAGGGGCAGCCTGGGGAAGTGGAAGCATGTGGCACAAAGTAAACCCCACTGGGAAAGTGGAAATGAGTTGGAAAAACCCAGTGGCCCCTTTAAAAGGCTTCCTGAGGGCCAGTAAAAGCAGGATGCTGGGAACTGATTTTTTTTCCCCTTGTTGCTCTTTGTCTCTGGGGCAGTGGTAGTTCATAAAAGGGGGATATGAAAGGCCCTTTAAGACCTGCAAGTTCAGTGCCTGGGCAGGCAGCCACTTAGCACTCCTTCTGCTCGGGAACAAAGCCTACTTCTGCATCATCTGGCTTATCCCCCTTAGGGACTCAGGGTTCTTCCAGTTTCCTCTCTCCAAGAAGAGCTGGTGCCAGGCAGGTAAGGCCCCACAGCCTACATGTTTCTCATTTGTAGAGGACCGCTGTTTTGGAGACATCTCTCTGTTTTGCAAATCACACAGCTGGAAGACTTCAGAAAAGACCAAAGAAAAATGTGGCTTGAATTGGGAGACTCAGCAGGTTCCCCTCTGCCTGTGATGAGGGGCCAAGTAATGATGGATTACAACTGGCTTTCTGTATTGGTTAGCAGATTGTCATTGAGATTAAAGTGCAGCTTGTTATAGCATTGGAATAAATGTATGCAGCATTACTTGCTAATCATTTCAGGGTGATTGCCAAGGATTCTTGACTATTGTGACTCTTAGAAGGGTAAAGTTCTGAGTTACATTAAACATTTGGAGTCTAATCACCACGGCTTGTTTGACAGACGTGCCCGTTCCCTTTGCAAATGCTGCATTTGTACAAGGTGAGATGCGTAGTGTTTCCTGAAAATGGCTGTTTATCTTGGGGCTTTGCCTCATTCTTCTAGCTGTGTGAGAACAGTTGGGTTATCAGCAAGCCAGGAATTGCTGCTGTCTGAGTATCCAGGGGGAGAGATGTTCACTGAGGAACTACTGGAGCGGGGACTCTGCATGGATAATGCAATACAGTCGAGGCTATTTCTTACTTAAATGGAGACTGTCTTGCTCTGTGACTGTGCGATTACGGTTATCAGAGCTGACTTGCCTGAGTGTATGTGTTGATATGCAAATTCCTCCTGTGCACTAGCGATGAACAAAAGAGACTTTCCACAAGAAATCAAAAAGTGTTCACATTCAAGGCAGTTACTGAGAACTGCTGAACATGACTATCTCAGTAAACGTGGCCAGCAACTGCATTTGCTGTTGCAGCAAATTCTTTGCACCAGGCTATCCCCAGGAAGCCAAATGCAGCATCTCACCTGTGGAACGCGGCTGGTTTTTGTGGCCAGGCCCCTCCTTGCTCAAGTGCAGGAAAGGAAAAGGGAAGGATATGAACAGTTACACATGTGCCAGGTAGCTGGGGTGCCAGGTGGGGCAGCCTGGTTGAACTGGCTCTGCCAATAGAACTAAAGCAGCTTAACCCCCTTGTATGAGTGCAGGTTTATTCATATAAAACAAGTCTAGCTCATTTTGCATCCCCAGCTTGAAACAAGCCAAGCTGCTCTAAGGCATGTGGATCAGGGCAAAGCAGCATCTGCCTTTGAACTCCTGCTGGCATTGTGGCTGCTAAAAGGCCACCCCCTTCACTCACCATGTGGCTGCTATAACTCATGCTGTGCAAACCAAGCCCAGGAGGTCAGAGCTGAGAGCAGAACTGGGGCTGCAGGCAGGCATCTGGTTTCTTTCAAGCAGCTGATCACAGGCAGCTGAGTGGCCTGGGGTACATCCCACTGGCAAAATGCATGTCTTGGTCTATGTGCCCATGTCTTTTGGTCTTTGTTTTAGGGGCGACGGTGTGTTCTGAAAGACTGTTGCAAAATCCTAGACGACACTGTGCTACCCCCTGAGACGGTGGTGCCACCTTTCACGGTCTTCTCAGGCTGCCCAGGTATGCTCCACTTCATGTTACTTTGCCAGTACATTTAGCTGGTTTATATGCTGACTTCAAGGTGCAGATTGGCATGGAGAAGGCTGCTGTTTGCACTGCACTCCAACATTTTAAGGAGCAGCCCTGGCTCTTGTGGCTTGCTGCCTCAGGTACCACTGGGACTTGTAGTTTGGTTTGGGGGAACAACTGAACTGATGTGTGTGCAGTGTTCTTGGTCTGTGTCTGCTGGGACTGTTCTGCCTCATGGGATCCCTTTCAGTTGGGCTGTTCAGCATCCTGGACTCAGCAGGCAGCTGCGCCCTGGCACATAGAGCACTCTCCTCTCCAGTGCGCTCTGGATTTTTACAGCTGCAAAGAGGGTTGCTAGGTCGCTGGGCGCAGGCTGCATAGTTGGTGCACAGCCATTCCTGTCAGGGTGAGCTTGCGGACTTGGAAGGGGAGTGGGACTTGCTGCTCAGGGCACTCACAAGCCATCCGATAGACCCGTTGGTCTTCCAGGGTTAGATGGACCAGCAGTTCATCAGGGTTGGAGTGTTGGTCTAATCCTGAGTGAAAGAAGGGTTTGCTTGGTTATGCTGCTGCAGGAGCACAAAGGCACAGCGGCTACTGCCTGTGTTTACCCTGGTACCGCGTCCTTCTGTTTATACCCTAAGTCTGTGTGGTCTAGAGCTGCTCATCTGTGCTGCAGGAGGTCTCCATAAACCAGTTGCACTTGTGCCTGGCCTTTCCAGCGGTGCTGTGATACTGCAACTTCTGTTCCCGTGTCAGCTTTCTCCTGAGGGAGGGAGAGCAACCGAGACCCCTGCTTCTCTGGGCTAAGTGCCTGCTGTTACAGGCCCTAGCTGGGGGTGACGGCCTGACACCCATCTAACAATGTGGGAGGGGAATCTGTGCCACCGAACTGATTTACGTGAGTGAGAATTCCCCATCAGCTCATTCAGTTTTGCTGTTGACCTTGCAAGTAGATGCTAGCAGAGCAGTGAGTGGAACGCTGCATGACACCTCCATCTCAGCGCCTTCCGCAAGAACCCTCATCCTTTCACTCTGTTTGGTTTTTCAGGGCTCTTCTCTGGAGAACTCCCAGAATGCACCCAGGAGCTCATGATTGATGTTACAAAGAGCTATTACCAGAAGTTCTTGCCACTTACTCAGGTCTAGTAGCCTATTTACCACATTTCCCAGCAGTAAAAACCCTAGAGATCACTTAGGGGGACAGAAGAGATGGTGTTCAGTGAGCCAAAGGCAGAACCTCTGCTATTGAGAGCAGGGCTACAGGCCTAGCAAGCAGTCCCTTGTGAAAAGTTGCTGTCACGTTGTCTAAACTTTGCGTGTTCATTCAAATGTATTCATTCTACACCGTCCGAATGGTGCCATTAAATGTTCTGGGACCTGGGGGGCTGTTACAGCTCCCTGCAGATCAGCACAGCCTGCTGCAGTGAAGCAGCGAGGTAAAAATAACTTCCAGCCAAAGCAAATCGTGCACATCTGTTTTTAGTCCACAAGCCCATGGGCATGTCCACGCGGCAGCTAGAAACAACCTCCGTCCTAGAGCTGAAATGCCACGTGGCCAGCATGTTCATAAGGTCCAGCTAGAGGGGACTCTGCCCCCAGGGCAGTGTTACTAAGCTGCTAACATGTAGTTTGAGGTGGATGCCCTCCTCTCTCATCTCCCTGTTGACCCACTGTTTTCCCTGTCTCTTCTTCACTAGGAGTAGGATATCCTTTACCTCCTTTAGATGGCTTCCGAGCTTTTTGTAGACTTGCTTCCCTGTTTCCTTCCCCCATGGGCCCGTGGGCAGAGACTGCCTGAAGGGGCACTTGTCACCTCTTATTCTGTGTATAGATGTCTTCCTCATATGCCATCTCCTGTGGGGCTTCTGAGGCTAGGCTAGGTTATCTATAGCAGACACCTGTGCTTTCACCTGAGCATCACAGGCCTTTGAAGGAGGCAGGTGGAATTATGGGGAGAGAATGGATTAAAACCAGCAGTGGCCAAGAGCACACTTGTGTGCTGGCAGAGTCCACTGAAGCTTCCCCCCGTGCTCTAGAGCCCCAAGATACTTTTCAGATGCAGCTGATGCACCAAGACCTGTTCCCGTTGTGTCGGCTGCTGGGTCATCTCCCACCCAGAGGTCATGCCCCTGCCAAGAATGCGCTACCCGCTCCTAGCAGATTGCATTGAAGCTTGAGGTCCCTTCCTTACTCCATGTCATGTTTAGAAGTGGGGCTTCTGCGTGTTGTGCTCTGACTGGGGAGCTGGAGTGCAGATGAGTAGCATAGCAGGCATATGGCTGACACTATCAGGAACAGGCCTCCAGCTGTTCTCTAGCATGTAGGGCTCAGATACACATTAACTAGCTACTAGCTATACAAATACTGAAGCGTGTAGTAATGACTGTTAATCTGATGTAAAGCTGCTGTCGGCTTTGTTTGTATTTTTACTGTACATAAATTAAAAGCCTCTTACATGGGCCAAATGACTTGAAAGTTGGCACTTTCCAAATCCAAAGGCTCTGAAAGTAGAGCATGGTTCCTGTGATGGCCATGGGCATGTTTTCCCATTCTTCTTGTTCAGTGAAAGGCTTCCTTGATATTTCCAAGCATTTAGCATCAGTACATAAAAAAGCAAAGCTCTTCTGTCTCCAGAAGCAGAATCCCCTGTGCCTGGCGTCCGGTTGACCTACATGCTGGGTCACAGGAAAACACAATTCCAGGACCACGGGCAGGAAACTGCTGTGCTGTGCTGTGCGGTGCACAAGCTCTCCTCTCACCCACCTTTATGGGAAACGGCCACCATAAATGCCATCAGCCCTAAGTGGGTGGAGCGTGGCATTGGGCAAACAGTTGCACAAAGGCAAAAACCTGCCACCTTTGTCAGGTAGTGATTATTAATCCCCTATCCTGGCCCAAAGAGGTGTCTTAAAGCAAATCCGAGTTCCCTGGACCACATAGGTTTGACTTTACGTTAGGGCAGAAGTGACAGGGTCGGAGTATTGGAATCCATTGGCTTTTCTAGCACTACGTGTCTGTGCCAGGTCTCAAACAGACCTCAAGTCTGATGTCAGTTCTTGGTTTAAGCCCGGTTCCAGTGTGGCCATTTTAACACTCCCCTCCTACGCTGGCCTCTGCTTAAGGAATCCTGTCGGACTAGGTCTGGAGTCAAAAGTAGATGAGAGCTTCAGTAGCTTTACTGTGCAATTCTCCTCTGTTCCCTGAGTGTCCTTGTGTGGGCTCAGTGTGATGGAAGTGTGCCTTGGCCAGGGCCTGCTCCTTTTTTCCCCCCTGAGCAGAGCTAGTACCGTGTCACAGCTGTTCCTTGCACATGTACCGAGGACACAGTGTCCTACTGCCTTTCTGCTGAAAGGATTAGTTCCTCCCCAGCTCTCTCTAATGCCCTGTCTGGGGAGACCCTGTGGCTGCCAAGCTGAGGGTTGTAGGAGGCCTCCCAAGATCACACACCTGGGCAGGTAGGCTATTGAGAGTGCCTGCCAATTAAATGTTGAGCAGCTGGAGAAACATCTTGAGTCGCCTTGCAAAGTTGCATCTGTGCTATCAGCACTCTCCAACCCTCCGAGGTGGCTCTCCATGAGCAAGAGGAGGCAGCAGGAGGGGCCCATCTGTGCTGTGTCACCATGGTGTCACTTCACTTTCAACCCCACGTAGCACCTTTCACAAGGATGGCTTAGCTAGTGACTCCATTGGAGCAGCCTGGGGTCAGGGGGAGGGAGGCAGAACAAGCACAGGGTGACCCATTGGCAAGTGGGAGCTGTGGCTGTGGGGGTACCTGGGGATCATGGCCAATAGCTGTTTCAATAAGCTACAAGGACTGCCGTGGGCACCTGAACGGAGCGGTGTGGAGCTGCAGTGTGTGGGCGCAGCCGGCCAGCTGGGGCTCGCACTTGCAGGGCTGCTTCTGTGCTTCTCGGTACGGGCACGGAGCCAGCACACCTCTGCCTCCAGTGAAATCTGTTTTGTTGTCTTTAAGGTGGCCTCGGCCAGGGTCTGAGCCCGAGTCAGCTGTGAAGACCTCTCACCCAACACTTAAAATCCCTTAGTTTGGCCATTTTAACCTGCATCCTTCGAAGCGTGGCTGTCCCAGGCTCGTCTCCACATCTCTGCCTGCTGGCTGGGATGACAGCATGTCGCTGGGTTGCTGCCTGCCTCGCCAGCCCTTGGGAAGTGGTAGTTTCCTGACATCTACATTTAGCCTCTCATGGTTCAAAGAGGTTTTGCTGCCTAGATTTGGAGCACAAGGTAGCCGTGGAGCAGGCTGGCTTTGAGCACGAGGAGGACTGTGCTGTGCTGGGCACGGGGTAGGGGGACTCTAGTTCCTTGAAGCTGATGAGTTGTTTAAACCACAATAAGCCCTCCTGCCCGTCGCTCCATGGGCTAGAACAGCCCAGCCCTGTTGCAGATGGGAGAGGGCTGCTGGCCGCATGCTGCCATGCTGGTGGGGAACAATTAACATGATAAGCAGCACTTGGGACCACAACCAAGCATGGGCTTTAGGAAGCTGCCTCTCCCAGCTGCTGTGACCAGGGTCCCCCGCGGGCCCCAACAGTTGATTTCCTTTCATTTTACTAATTCCGGCTCCGTGCTGCGTGTAACTGCTGGCTGTTTGCAGGGCCACGTGGAGCACGGGAAGGGATCGGGACTCCCAGGAATATTGCTGGGAGTTGTCTCTGCTTTGTCAGGAGCAGAGCTCCCCAGGACAGGTCAGTGTAGCAGTTCGCCACTGGTGCAATGGCAGTGGCCTGCAGGCCCTGCTGTCTGCCCCCCACCCCACCTGTTGTGTGAGCCCTGAACTTTTAAGCCCCTTCTAGAAAGATCAGCAGCAATAGCACAAGCTATCAGCCACCTGCGGTGTGGCTAAACTGAGCTATGTGTCTCGGGGAAGGCTCAGCTAGCTGCATGCCCAGGTGCAGAACATGCTGGCTTGATCTGCTCTGTCCCCTTCATGCTGCTGGGAATGAACAAGACGAGCTTAATGTGGAAAGCAAAGCCCGCAAGGCCTGTTTGTAAACTAACCCGGCAGGCAGAGCTGGTGCTGGGCCCCACCACCTCTATTTAAAGTTCATGCGGGGGGTTCCCGGGAGCAGAATTCCCAGGAAGCCAGGGGCTGGGCAGGGGCGCGGGGGTGTCGCCACCTGTCCCAGCCCTGCCCACAGGCCTGCTTCCTCCTCGCTGTGACTGGGGAGAGAAGAGCCCCATACCATCCCTTGGTACGGATGCTGGAGCACAAGTGTCCCCTTCAGCCTGCTGCAGCAAGCCGGCCTCTGGGCCTGGTACCCACAGCTATGGGGCACTAAGAAGGGCACGGTATCAGCCTCCAGCCAGGCCATGCAAAGACCAGCTGATGGGTGTTGGAAGCCGCCCAGCTCAGGGCACACATGCCTGTGATGAAAGCAGAGGCTTGCGGAGTCTGCCTCATGTTCAGGCAGCGTCTATCCTCCACCCCCAACACTGGGTCAAGCAGGGCGAGACTGCACGGTGACACTGGACAGCAGAATAAAATGGGCCAGTCTGAATTACATGGTACAAAAGAACATGACTGTTAAACTGTCCTAATGGCCAGAACCCTTCCTACCCAGAGCGCCAGCAGCATTGGTCCCCATCACCGTGCTGGGTCCTGAATTAAGTGAACAACACGGAAACCCCATCCATGCTCCAGTCCATGAGGGAGACCCCTGATACAGCACGACAAAGCACATGTGGCCAGTGAGAGCAATGGGACCAGATCCCTGTTCAGTCCACATCTGCTGCAGCGCTCAGCCACAGAACACCACAAGAAACGGGGGGACCGGGGGGGTGAATCTCCAACATGTCAGGTGCTCTGCTGCAGCTGCCCATGGGCGCGTGCTCGTGCTGGGCAGAGCTGAGGCGCTTATCCCTCAGCAGAACATGCGTTTGCTGTGGGGTAAGTGTGTGCATCTGGGCAGGCCCTACGGGGCAGCTGACGCACACTCTTGATGGCATACTTAGGAGGCACGCTTGCTGCCCTTGCGGGGATGTGTTCACGCTTCTGTACCCAAAGGCTCTGGCTAAGATTGCATGTGGAGAATCGCCCTCCAAAGGTGCAGCAGCATACGGCACTCCCCCCAGGGTAACCATTCGGCACCTACCGTCCCTGTCGATATAACTTGTCCCCCAGCTCCCGGATCAGGCGTGACACTTGTACCCAGCACTATGGGCACATCCAGTGCTGCCTCGAGCAATCCTGTATGTTCTGAGTAATGTGGCACCTGTGTTCTCACCTGTGTATCCTCTTTGTCCAGAGCTGTGTGCATGCCGGCAGCATTTGTGTACGTGCCTGTGTGCTTTCCCGAACGTTGCCTGGAACACAAATAAACCGGTCAGACGAGAACTCCTCTGAAGGACTGGCTGCTGTGTTCTCGGAAAACCCGTCCAGCCCCCAACACTCGTGCACAGCCAGACTCGCTCTACCAGTGGGATCGATGCCTCTGTTCCACCAGAAGGCAGCATAGCTTTGCACCTTGGAGATAAACTGCAGTGCATGTGTATACATGCATGTGTACAGACTAACCAAAGTGTGTGCACGTATGTGTGTACCTGCATGCTCCACCGGGCCTCTTGCAGCCATCACCAAGCAGGCAAGGGCCTCTATCTAGCGTATGCTGCCCTGTGCAAGCTGTTGAGACCCAGGAGAGCTTTGGTCCACAGCCCAGGGCAGAGGCAGGTGGCCATCCCTGCTGTGTCTTGTTGACCTCAGCCAGCTCCATTCCTTCCCTGTTTGCTGGAGGCCGAAGCAGCAGCTTCCTTCTGGGGAGGAACGGGACCTGTGTGACTTGTCTCAGGTGCCCTGGGACAGCATGAGCTGCTGGGCCTGGGCTCCCTCCCTGAAATGGCCATAGCCCAGACTGGCCTGCATCTGAGGCCAGTCAACAGGTTTGGGAGATGTTCGGCCAGAGCAGAAAGACGCAAAGAGGGGCGCTTTGTGCCCGAAAGCTTGGGGAGCTTCTCCCCAGCTCTGGGACAGCATCCGATGCAGCAAGACGGCTGTCTGTGAAAGCTTACCCCTCTCTGAACAAGTTAGAGTCCAGGTGCCACCCTGCCCTACCTTCTGCCTGACTTCAGACTCTCCCAACCCCACCGTCGGTCCAGTGACCGCCACGGCTGCTCCTCTCCAGCCCCACGGAGCCAGCTGGTCATTCCCATCCAGGCTGCCCTACAAGTAGGAAATGCAGAGGAGCGGGAGGGCAGACACCTGGGGGAGCACGGTCGCCTGATCTGGGCAGGTTCTGCCCGTCAGAGCCCTGGCGTTCGCCTGTACTGGGGGTTTGTGCACACGTGGCGGGGTGCTCCACCTGGGAACAGGAGTGTCCAGCGGGGAGGGAGCTGGGTGCCAGACCTCTGTCAGTAGGTCACTAAGCTCATTAGGAGGTTTTGCTCCGTGGCTGCCAGGCTGGTGCCCCCACTGCTGCGGTGGGGAACGGAGAGCACGAGGCAGCAGGATCCCATAACGATGCCTTCACGCTCTGTGCCCGCTGTTCCCATGTGACCTCCCTTTGTGCTTTGTCCCGGGGCTGCCAGGTGGTGCCGAAGCCAGGCCGCTGCATTCATGCGAGCACTGCTTGCTTCTCACGCCCCGAGAGTGCCCGCAGAGGTAAACAGTGCTCAGCCACCGATCGCACACCCGCCCGGGGAGCCGGATGAGACAGGACATGCGGGCGAAGGGCAGGGACGTCCATGCCCAGGGCAAATGCAGAAGGGTTTCTTTGTCGGTCTCCCTGGCTGCAGGACTTTCACAGCCCCTGCAGCTGCACCCAGTGTTGGTGTCCCCAGTGCAGGGGCCAGCATCCTTCCCCGCCATGGGAGCGTGCTAGCGGCAGCTTCTCACCCGTCTTCCCACCAGTGCTGCCCAATGGCGCTGGGGTCGGATGCACCCAGGCAGGTCTGGCGCTGTCACGGGGCCACAACGTGCTCCTCCTTGGGCCCCATGTCATCAGGGAGCAGAAGGCTCGGCCAGGCCTGGCTGCTCTGCAGGGTCTGATCTCACGTTATCGGCAACAGGGTGCCTGGCCCATCCAGGAGAGACCCATTCGCCCCTTGTTGCTCCAGCCCAGCCTGTGGCAGATGCAGCCTCATGGATGTGGCTCCCCACAAGAGCCAGCCTCCCGACGGGAGGGAGCAGGGGAGCTCCGGAGACAGGCACCCAACACACACTCAGCAGACACATTCCTCTGATCTGGACATGCCAGAGTGTGCACCCCCTTCCCTGCCGGAGCCGTCCAGTCCCCAGGGCTCGGGGCCAGGACTCCCACTGTACGTGCTCCAGGACAGGGCAGCGAACCCGCCTGCTTGGCAGACGATTCCTCCCTTGCTTTGCAGTGCTGCCGTCAGGATGCCTGACTGCTCCTTGGGCTGTCACTAGACACACTGGCCTGGGCTTGTTTCCATGAAGTAGAGGTCTCTGAGCTTTCTGTGCCGATCTGGGGTCCGGCCCCTGAGTCACGTCAGCTCTGGGAGTGATGTCTGCTGCCAGACTATCAAGTTCCTGAGTAATGATGACTGTACGTTTCCGCTCTGTGATGCATTTGTTTTGACTTCAACAGAAGGGCCCCTGGATAAAGCACCTGAACATTTCCAGCATGATAACTTCTGCCCTCATTATTCAATGTGTCAATATTGGTGCAATATTAGAAGCTGAAATTAAACCCTGTTGGGTTTATGTATTTGCACTGCATGATCCTTTCCACATTTGCTTTTCGGGGGCAGAAAGGCACAACGTTGGCAGGAAAAACAAGTCGGGAGGAGCCCGGAGTTGTGGGAATACCGGGGAGATGCCAACGGGATGGGGGCTACTCCGGGCAGAGGCAGAGGCAGCGAACGGGGCATGACCGTCTCGCCTGCCCTGTCCCTGGCTCCGTCTGTGCGGTGCAGCCCTGGCACCAATCACCGAGAGGTTGTGGAGTCTCTGGGACAGGAGGTTTTCCAGAGCAGGTTGCACACACGCAGGGCTGGGGCCGTTTAGACAGGGCTGGTGCTGTCTGGAGCAGGACTCGGGCAGCCCGGCTGCCTCTGCGGGTCAGCCTCTGGGGAAAGGCCCTGTCCCTGGTCTGGGGCCCTATGCGTGCCCCCTGCTCCAGCTCCGAGTGGCGCCGTCTCCCTCCCCGACAGCCTCCATGAACCCCTGCCCAGAAACCGAAGCTGCAAGGTCTCCTCAGGCCTCGTAAGCTGCTCAGGAGTAACTGAGGTCTCCGACACCAGCTGGGAGCAGAGGAGAGACATTAACATGCATGTCCTTGCCTCCTTTACCAAAAATAAGCCAGCTTGCCCTGGGCACATCACGGACGCAGCAGCCGTTCATCCATGAGACGTTCACCTCATCAGGGCTCAGCATCTCCTGCGGGTGCCTGAGCAGGACAGGAGGCACCCCCGGGCAGCCCGCAGGGGTCAGACGCATCCCTCCCTGGAGCACCCTGCACCGCCAGACACTGCAGCTCCTGGCGCCTGGGGCCCAGCGTTCAGAGGTGAACTGGGGCCGCAGCACAAGTCCTTGCCCCGTGGCCTCTGATGCCCTGTGAAGCGCTGGCTGGTACCGGGGAGGTTTAGCTACATCACGCTCCGGGCAGACGGCTTAGGCTCAGTGCCGGGGGGTGGGAAGAGGCAGAACAGGGAGAGGTGAAACCCGAGCTCCAGTGGGAACCCACATGGATGGGGCAGCCTCCGCCTGGGGGTTATCTGTCCCTGCGGGAAGGACGCAGGAGGCACCTGCATGTTCCCGGGGCCTCGGCGGGCTGCAGGGAGTCAGCCGGGAGCGGCAGCTGAAGCAGGGGAGAAAGGTGCAGTCCAGGCAGCGCTGCGTCTTTCCTAAACTTGCTTGTTCCTTCTGTGAGGGGGCACCCAGCACAGACCACTTGTCTACAGACCCTCGCTCCTTTCCCATGGCCAGACATCAAAGCAATGGACGGGCCTCAGCTCTTCCTCTTACAAACACCGGCGGGTAGCAGCACTGCAGCCGTTTGGGGGAATTTTGGGTACCATGGGAGTGCATCAAAAGCCACTTCATGGCAAACAGAGGGAGAAACAGCACGACCTGCACAACAGGACGTGTCAGAGCAAACTGCAGGCCACATGCAGACGCCCTCGCCAGGGCCCGCGTTGGGCAAGAAGGCTCTCCTTTGAAGTTGAACTTGGCAAAACTGGGAAGGGCAGGGTCTAGCCCCAAAGGGATCGCTCTTGCTCTGTGCTGGGGAGCAGCAGAGGGACGAGGAAGGCGCAGGGGTACCTCTCCCTTGTCTCAGAATGGTGGTGGCTGCTTTAATCCATCTCTAAGACCTCCGCAATGAGCTCTGCTGGGAGTTGCATGGGCAACAGCTGGGCAGCTGTTTTAATTGCCCGCCAATAAAGACACTGGTGAAAATGACCATGAATGCCCGTATTGTGAAATGCCGCATGCTAGAGCTCCCACACCTAGTCTGTACACAGTCCTGAGCAGGAGCTTGAGTCCATTAGTCTTTGTCGCTCAAGGCACACACACAATAAAAGTCCAAGATAAACACATGTGAAGCCACACACAGCACGCAGGAGCAACAGCAGGAATATCGCCAGCATCCTGCGCACCTCCCAAAAGCACGTTCAATGATAGTCTAAGCCCCCCTGGCCTAGCACGCAGCTTCGCAATGCAGTGCAGCAAAGCCCAGGCCCCGGCTCCCAGGATCACATCTCGTGTTTCAACACCACTAACAGTAATTTGCTGGCTGGCAGGTTTTGGAAACCCTGTATCCTCACGGGGTTGGACCCAGCCAACATCCCGAGACCCACCAGTGCGTGCACAACCAATGTAAGCAGCAGAGCTGCTCTCCTCGCCCTTGCGCAATGGGGCTGTGGACCCCGCCGTCACCCACTTCCTACACGCAGCCCAGATGATAGGATCCCAGGAGAGCTGGGCTGCAGGGTCCTCCTGAGGTCACAACTAGTCCAGCCTCTTGCTCGAGCGATCACTCCTGACTACACCATCTCAGCCATGTGTCTGTCTAACCTGCGCCTTTCCCCCGGGAGATGGGAGCCTGGCCCAGGCTGCCCGAAGCAGCAACAGCAGAGCAGGCTCGTCTCGTAAAGCCTAGGAGTTGCAAACGCCTGCTCTGTTTGCCGCAGGTTGAGGGAAGGAGGCTCTGCAGCCCTGTGCTGAAAGGCGTAGTGCACCTCCGGGGTCTGACGGGTTTACATGCCTGTGGGGGGGTAGCTTGCACTGTCCTGGTGCCCATGGGGGCAGGTGAGGCTGAGGGGGCCAGAGAGCCAGGCCCTCGGGCACTCCGGGGTCATGGGAACCAGCGACCCGGTTCCCAGGACTCCTCAGTCCCTTTTGCTCAAGCACAGCTGGTGGGCGATGCAGCCCGGCTCCTCTTCCCCTGCCTTCACCAGCTGATCCTGCCATGCCGGCAGCCTTGCCATTCATCTCCACATGCTAAGGCCACATCATAGATTTCATAGACATTAGGGCTGGAAGGGACCTCGGGAGATCATTGAGTCCAGCCCCCCGCCCAAAGGGCAGGAAGTCAGCTGGGGTCATAGGATCCCAGCAAGATAAGCATCCAATTTTCTCTCGAAGGTGT
>NW_017728927.1:5523142-5526904 GCF_001723895.1 Crocodylus porosus | reverse complement strand
TCTTTTTGGTCGCTTTACTAGCCGCAGCATCGCATTGCAGGCTCATGTTCATCTTGTGGTCAATGATGACCCCCAAGTCTCTTTCTTCTGTTGACTGCCGAGCCTATAAGGGTGCTGCAGGTTTTGCATCATTTCTTTTTAAAGCTGCAAGGTAAATATTTGTGTGGGAACAAAGTGAGCTGGCAGCCCTGAGAACCAGAGCAAAACCCCTGCCAGCCAGATCTCCTTTGGCAAACCAGAGTGTCGGCGGGTGGCCTTCCCTGCCGAGAGACCCCAGTCCCCGCACAGCCTTCACGAAGCCCCGCTGCAAGGGAGACACCCGAAGAGGCTGCTGCGAAGCGCCCCATAAATGTGGGGGCAACCTCATGACGCCAGGGGTGGCTCTGATGAAAGAACAAGGTGCTGTGTTCGGTCTCTGAGGCCTGAGACAGGTGTGCGAGTTGTGCAAACCCAGCTACCAGGGAATCAGCTGCCCCAGTCAGAAGCTGCTGGTGCCCCTGTCCCAGGAGACAGTGGTTCCACCCATTTCAAGGACTTTCCTGCCAGGCCAACACCTAATTTTTAAGCTCATTTCCTTCGTCCCTTCCAGCCCTAATGTCTATGAAATCTTGAAAGCAGCCCCTTCCACCCTCTTTCCTGTACAGCAGGGCTGGAGGAGGTGGCATCTACCCCACGAGGCATGTCACAGCAGGGAAACACCGCGACAGGGCTCGGGTCAGACGGGGACAGACACTGCCCCAGCCAGCACCAGGGGCAGAGCCTTCTGTTGCGCCTGTTCAGGGACGGCCTGCCTGCCAGCTGACTCTTCATTATCGGGGTACACCCCGCAGCTGTGGCCTGGCTATTTGGAAGAATGTATTATTAGCAGTTATTAGTGCTAAGCATGTTTGCTGGGCTGGTAAACTTTGCTCCTACCCTCCCTGCCGGGGAGAGCTGTGCGCTGCTGGGTGGGCACCGCAGCTCCTAGCGCGCTCCATGGCTGATGCCGGCTGCTCCTGTCCCAGAGCGGAGCTAGCCTCGGGTGCGAGATCTGAATCCAGATCACGGCAGACACCTAATCCTGCCTGCAGCAATCCTCCTGGTTAGTCATGTGCAGCGTAACAAGCCTTTCCTTCGATCCCTTTTAAACTGGGCGCCTGGTAGTTTCCTGGAGCGTGGCCTCGTTCTAGTAAGGGCAGGAGGCAAAACAGAAGCCGCCAGTCTTCTCTGTCCCGTCTGCAGGCCCACGACCAGAGACCCTCTCGGGGAAGCTTGGGGGCCTGATGTTCTCCTCGAGGCAGAGAGAAGCGGGGTAGAAGGGGTCACGTACCACAACCCGTTGCCTGAGGCAGGGTCCAGCCCTGACAAATCCATCGTCCAACCTCTCAGCAAAACTGTGATCGCTCCTGACAACACCTGCACCTGCCTGCAACATCCTGCTGCGGCAAAGCTTCTCCATGCGCACTGCAGACATCCCAAGGCTGGGCCGCGCCCCCACTGCCGAGGAGGGCCACGTCTGTACCAGTCTGACCACAGGGGAAAACTCCTCCTGACCCCAAACACTTCCTTCTTGCTGCCCTTTGGAGATCTCTCCCTCGCCTCTTCTGCGCTGGTCTAAATAAAAACCGACCTTCAACCGCTCTCGGACCAGAGGCAGAGAGGGACGGAGCTACCACGAGACCTTGGAGGACGCGGCCCCGTCCACGTTTCCGCTCAACTCATCCTGCACGTTGTGTCACGGGTCTGTTCGCAGCCCATCCCCACGCCAAGGCCAGCTCTCCTCGGGCACGGTGCGAGAACAGGTTCGCCTTCTCGTTCCCTCCCACACAACCAGGCCAGGTGGGCAGGGGCAGGGGCAGGGGCAAGAGCCACGGACTGTACAGGTGAAGAAGGCAGCCAGGCCCTTGCAGGACTCATCCACACCTGCTTTCGCCTCGTACCAAGCTCCCACACCATCCCGCCGGCTGCGCAGACAGGTGCTGGGCTTTGACCACCACGTCACCTCCACAGCTGGGAAATGAGGGACCCGTGCTGACAGCCCTCGGCACAGAAGGGAAGGAGCCCAGGCTGTTCCCGGGAAGGGAAGTGGAGAGAGGGCAGTGCTTGAACCAGGGCAGGTGCTTCGTGTCCTGTGTGGGGGCCCTCCAGGGGGGAACGGTGCGCCCCAGTCACTCCCTGGTTCTCTGGAAACTGGGTTATAGGTAAATGCTCAGACGCAAATGATCCAAAGGCAGAAAATACCCTGAACGAGTGCCAGGGCTGCCCTGAACAAACTGCAACACAGCTGCCTCACCCTCTTGTTAAACACCGCAAGGCTTTTTCTGGGCTGCCCAAGCAAAACACTTGTGCCCGGGGTGTCGGGCCAACAGGTCCAAAACACAGGCGAGATGGTTCCTGGGGTGAGCAACCTGCAAAGGCCGCAGCTGCCCTGGGAGCCAACGCGCCCCGTGCTTGGCTTTCCCCAGACCTGTGAAGTGGCCTGAAAAGCCGAATGAGTAGCCTGAGAAACTGTTCAAAACAAAGGAGGTGGCGGGGCCAGGTGAGCTCCAGGGACCCTGTCTCTGGCGGGGCTACAGGACCACCCCCGGCCCCGCCAGTCAGGACCCTGCCCCACCGGGGCCAGCCCTTTGCTGGCGGAAGGGGTGCAACAACCAGGGCTTCTCCTTCCCCAGGGAGGTGGCACACCAGGGCTGCCAGTAAAGCGTCTTGCTCACAAACACGCGTTTCTTGCACCCACTGGGGACACGTCACCCCTGAGCCAGACACCAGAGCGCCCCGAGGGGCGACGAGGTCGAACGGTCACAAACTCCCCTGTGACCGTTTCAGGAAGAACCTCTTCGCTGTCCGAGCCCCGAGGCCTGGAATAATGCCACCGGCCGTGGTTCAAGCACCCACTTTGAACACTTCCAAGAGACATTTGGGTGTCTAACTTGCTATGACCCCAGCTGGCTTCCTGCCCCTGGGGCGGGGGCTGGACTCCATCTTCCCAGGCCCCTCCTAGCCTGAACGTCTGAAATCTATGACAGCAAGCTGACTCACTTGGTCTTCAGAGCAGGAGAAATGCCAGCAAGAGCCTGGCCCAGCCCCGTGTCAGCAGGACCCCGCTCCCGTGGCAGACCCGCCAGGGCGCAGCACGCAGCCCACAGCTGGGGTGTCATTCCTGTAGGGAGGGGGAATAAATAGCCCCAAGCAGGGAGAGAGAAAGTAGCCCACCTGCCTGTGTGCTGCACACCCGGGGCAGGCTGAGCGGGGCTGGAGCAGCCTGTCGGCAGGGGCTGCGCTGTCTGGGCCCACGGGTGAGGGCTGGGCAAGGGCACACGAGCCAGGGCAGCCAGCGGCATCACGCGGGGAGGAGATTTGCTTTGCTGCCCTCTCCGGCCTCCTCTAGACCGTCCTTCCTCAGCCTTCTCCACCCCAGTGCCTGCTCGCCTCCTCTCCAGCCCCGGCCCTTGGCTGCTCTCTCCGGGCTGCGGCCAGGGCCCCCGTGGGGGTTTTAGGCTTGTAGCTTTTTTACACTTTTATGCTTCTAAGCTTTTAGCCGTTTAACGAACCGCCGGTAACACCGAACCCGGAGGCGGATGAGGAACCCCTTCGCAGACGGTTTCCCACGGTGCCGGGTGCCGAGGCGGGACGGCGTGGGCCCCGGGGCAGTGCGGTCACACGGCCGCCGACCGCGACACACAGGCCCCCTCCCCGGGCGGGGTCTGCGGGAGGTTGGGAGGGACGAAGAGAGGGAAAGGAGCCTGCGGCCGCCAGGCCGGGGGCTGCCCCGCACCAGGGACC
>NW_017728927.1:5521446-5522539 GCF_001723895.1 Crocodylus porosus | reverse complement strand
CGGCGGGAGGCTGAGCGTGCCCGCCTATTCCCGGCGTCGCTGCTGGTTCCTCCTTCAGCGCTAACCCGCGCCCAAGAGCAGCTCGCTCTTTCCCAGCGGAGAGCGGGCGGGCGGCGGGCCTGGCAGGCGAGCGGCACTGCGGGGGGTCCCAGCCCCAAACCCCTTCTCTCTCCAGTCCACTGGATTTAGTTCTAGGTGTGGGGCTGGCAGGGGGCGGGGCAGGGCTGTGCTCAGGGTCTTTGGGACAGTTCCCCGGGGGCACGGATGGGAAGGAAGGCTGGGGTGGCCCAACAAGTGCTTTGCCCCATAATCCCACCCTCGTCTGGCCTTCGTTTAGGACTCTGTACCTGATGCGTGATATTATTTTACATGTTAATTATGGCTTTTAAGGAGAGGCTGAGGGAGCTGGGCTGGCTGAGTCTGCAGAAGAGAGGACCGAGGGGGACTGAACAGCAGCCGTCACCTCCCTGCCGGGGGCTGCAAAGAGGCTGGAGCTGGGCTGGTCTCAGCTGGGGCAGATGACAGGACAAGGAGCAATGGGCTCGGGCTGCAGCAAGGGAAGTTGAGGCTGGATATTAGGAAAAGGCTTTCTCGCTAGGAGGGTGGTGAAGCACTGGAGCAGGTCACCCCCGGAGGTGGTGGGGTCTCCGTCGTCTTTAAGCCCCGGCTGGACAAAGCCCCGGCTGGGACGATGGAGCTGGGGCTGGGCTGGATGTGGCCCCCTGAGCTCGCTCCCAGGCATAACTTCCCGTAGGCACAGCTGATGAAAGTCTCTCTCTTGAGGACGCGCCTTTCATCGTTTAGATTCGTTTTGAAAAAGGGACTGGGAATAGACGTGGCCCGGGGCCGCAGCCTCGTTGGCCCCGCCCCGGGCCCGAGAGCAAATCACGGGAGCAGTGCCCGCGGGGCGGGCGCGCACGGCCGCGCCTGTCTCTTTAAAAAGGGGCGGGGCGAGACGCGGCGCTCCCATGGTGCCTTGCGGCGGGCGGCTTGGATTTTAAATCGTAGCAGCCAATCGGTGCGCGCGGGCTCGTAACGCTCCGGCCCCGGGTTTCAAATCGGCGCCGCCGCCGCGCAGCTCGGGCCGGGACCG